>NC_136787.1:18978597-19201023 GCF_947034865.1 Barbatula barbatula
TTTCAAATGCACATACAGTACCAGCATGAACGGTCGCATTTCATTGTCCTTGGTAGAGATTCTGTACACATATTCTATGACTTTTTTGCCAATTCAATATTTTGGAGTATAACTTCATGGAATTATCATTGCTTTTTAATTAATTTGACTGCGGCCTTTAATTCAGATTTATTTCAATCAGTTCCATTGGCTTTCATTTGATAAAACCGATTGCCTGCCTGCTAACAGCGGATGTGAACATTTCGCTCGGCGCTCGTGTTTTGTCTTGTGGAACATGAATTATTTCCTTCTATTTCAATGTTCATTTTGAATACACGGAACCCTGGCAAACTCATCAAATCTATTATAAACAATTGTGTCTTCCTGTTAAAGTGCACTTTTCATCCTCTATCATTACTAACCCTCATTCATTTTGCACTTTAGTGGTCATAGCTCCTGGTTATCCACATTTTGATTGCATTGTTCACGTAGACGGACGCAGGTTTACAAGTGTCCTTTATTTCTTTACAATCTCATTACTGCTCTTCTCTATTCATATACTCTACTTCCACCTCGGTTCTGCTGGCTTTACTGTTTAGCTCACTGTGTCCCAGTGGAGAATTCAATTAAAGGTCTTGTTTATAGGACATATTGAATGGATTATATCAACATGTGTTTAAAGCATCTCGTGCATGATATCCACTAATCCGCCATTTGCATGTTACTTTGGTAAGATACCACGCTTATAATTGTCGAATGGATACAGTGATTGTTTCTGGTCTGAAAGCCCTTTGGGTTTTATTCAACATCCCTGTGATGAATCAGATCTGATGAGAATGAGCAATGAAACAGAGCGTGTCTTTGGAGGGTTTTCTCTTTTTGCTATCGATCTTTAATATTGTGCATGAGATTCAACACACGCACATGTGTGACAAGTTCTACTTATCTATTTTATTTTACCACCGGTATCAAAAAGTGATCCCAACAATATTGGTCCCCTGTACCGGTATTGTTGATTGTGGGAATGTAGAATGATTTTTAAAACTTTGTCTTTGTACTTATTGTCCTTTAACGCGAACAGGTCTTAAAGGAACAATACAAATTCTGTCTTCATTTATTCACCCTGAGGTTACAAATACATTTCTTCGGTTCTTATGAACACGGAGAAAGATATTTGGAAGAACGCTTGTAACCAAACAGTTCTTGGCCACCATTGACGACCATAGTAGGAAAAATGCTTTGTGAATTTCAAAAGAAGATATTGGGAAGAATGTAGGAAAGCAAACCGTTCTGGGGCACTTTTCACTGTCATTGTCATTTTTTTCTACTATGGTCGCGCCAATGGTGGCCAAGATCTGTATGGTTGCAAGCGTTCTTCCAAATATCTTTCTCCGTGTTCATCGGAACAAAGACATTCATAACTGGAGGGTGATTAAACGAGAGCAGAATTTTCATGTTTGGGTGAACTGTCCTTTAAACAAACCACTGTGTACGAGACAGACGTCAACATTAAGTGTACATGGCGTTCCTGATGAACATATGGCCATTCTTGTTATGCTTGTTTTCCGAAAGTCTGTTCATGATCAAATATTCAGAACATATTTTACTTGATCCGGTTTTATGCAAATTACACTGAAATAGGCTATAAATCTTCACCTGGTGGTCAATTTTAACATTCGACTGACCAAATGAAAGTATTTTACAATTTTACAATGATAAAACCGAAAAAATGTACTGTAGACCTTTTGTGATAATACTGCAATAAATCACATAATGTTGTCATTGACCAATAGGAATCAATTATACCTGAAAGTGCTGATCTGTCAACTACAACCTGAAGGGGGCATTAATATACCATACAATGATTCAACTGTGACACATAGAGACCATTTACAATAAACAGACTACACGGTGAAACTTTAATTATTCCCCCCACTAAGATCTTGTTTATTTGTTCATTTACCGTAGATTAAAATTGTTTCTTTAAAAATACAATGATGTGCAGGTGCACGACGGCTCTGCACGAACATACATCAGAGAAGCAGAAATCAGTGAATATAAGGAGCTATTTTAAGCCCTGATGAGAGAACATTTTACCTGCAAGGCTGGGCTGGTTCTTTACAGGCAATCAGACCCGTGAAACATACAGTCTTTTAGGTCGAGACTACATACAGAATATACCCTTATACAAAGAGTGAGGTTTCTTTTGGAAAGCAAACATTAGACAGCCAGAAAGGTCTTTTAGCATCAGACGATTTGCTCTAGAAATCATCAAAAGGAGCCAGAGACAGGTGGAGATTTTCTGTTGGATTTAAGCAGCAATGTTATGAGTTGTAGGTTTGCTAGGATAAAGACAACTGTACTTATTCATGTATCAAACTACATTTTGTGATAAAGAAGATTAAAAAAGAAGGTTCTGTCATTATATTCAGGCCATCTTGTCATTTCAAACATGTATGACTTACTTTCTAATGCAGAAAACAAAAGAAGATATTTAGAAAAATGCTGGTACCAGAAATCCATGGGTCTCCTTGACTTTCAAATACAACAGACGTCAATAGGGACCAATGGTTTTTAATTCTAAATATCTTCTTTTGTGTTTCGCAGAAGAAAGAAACCGAAAACACCGGTTTAAAATGACAACAGGATGAGGAAATAATGACCTATTACTTTAAGAAAGGTCATTTAGGACCGCCAGCAGGAAATTCTTAAAGGGACAGTTCACCCACAAATGAAAACTCATCATTTACTGGCCCTCATGCAGGTTTGAAATGACAAGAGCGTGATCAAGAAATTACTCATAAAAATAAGAATGACGCCCTAATGTTACTACCAAAATGAAATATAGCATTATTAAAAACTAAATATTGCAAACATGTGGTTGTAACTTTAGTTGGTTATGTAACTGTTTAGTCAGTTTTACGTGTTTACTAAACTTTACTGTGGTTCAGGGGTTGGAGCGTGGCACTATACACTGAAAAAAAAGATTTGTTGGATTTACTCAATTGAATTATGGACATTGGTCCACACATTTAGTTTGAGTTCAAACTGTCCTACGCATTTATGTAATTTCATTATAATGCTATCGAGTTAATCAGATGTATTTTCAAAAGGTAACGTGTAAATAGTCTTTTTAAGTTCTCCTAACATAATTATTTTATTTTATATATATGCTGCAATCATGTTAGTTTTGTGCAATTGAATTAGGTTATTCTAACATCATTTTGATAATTTCACTTAAATTAGATTTTAATGGGTTGTTGTATAATGTTTTATTTCAATAAAACAAAAAACCTTTTGTAAAGCCTTTATTTAATCAATGTAACAATGTATCATTTAAATAACATGTCCAAAGAACATCGTTTTCAAAAACTTAAACTTTTATTTCATAAAATGACTGCTCTCTTAACATATTTACACGTAGATTAATACAAAAATCAAAGGCGGTCCAGCTCACTGGTGGAGCTTACATTTGAAATGTTGTGCCTTGATAGAGAGCTCCCCACCATCCAACCCCATTACGAGTTTTTGAAGAATTTCTAAAGTAAAACGCAATTTTTTGGGGTATTGCAGGTTAAGAGCATAAATTAGACCGAACAACATTGACGTTGCAAAAGCCACACTGTCGAGATCATGAAGCACTGCCACACCCTCTAGCACATTTCCTACATCATGGGCTTCATTGTCAGCTGTGTCCTTTATCACGAAGATGCTCATGGTGGTCTTTTCAATGGCACTCTGTAAAAGATCTTCTTCCGTGTCCTACAGATAGAAAACAAGAGGAATATGTAGTTAACACATGAACAAGAAATATATGAAAGGTAGCTTTTTTGTAACTTAGTAGGCAACTCATTTTTACAAAATGTGTGCTTGTGATGACCTCAATCTACTACCCTGTCCTATTAAAAGCCATAATCGAATATTAATCAAAGAAGGGGCTATCTAATTATTTAGTTTTTACTTAAAAACAAAAAAATGGAGTTGGTTTTATAACCCAAAAACTCTGTGTTAACATCACATATTTCAGTAAACAAATTAGAAAAAAAGTATCTGTTCAATTTGACACCAGCAGTGCCCAATCCTGCTCCTGGAGATCTTTCTCCAAGTTAAATCCTCCACAACGGCAACTGAATATGATATTTTTAAACTGTTTCTGTCTAGTTTCAATCACATGAAATCTGTTTAAATGAATTCTAAGCACATTCCACGTTCTAAATGTGTAGGGGCAGTTTGAATAAACACATGGAAAACGACTAGTATGTCCAAAATGTCTGTGATTGAACCTATAATGCTGCAGAAGTTTAAACCTACTTTGTACAACAACTGAACAGGCTTTGCACTTCCACATGTAGAGCAAATGTCACTGAAAAGAGATAAAGAGTAGTAATTAGTCATAATAGACAAAATCATTCATTGTTGTTATTTATGAGTAACTAATTACAGTACTCTTTCAAATAAAAGTAAATGTTGGTTCATTTGACATACATTTTGAAAATAAAAATCAGTTGTTCCCAAAATGTACAAAGAGGTTCATCCTATTATTAGCATTTTCTTTTAAAAACACTAGCATACCATAAAATAACCTTTATTGTGACAGTACTTTACATTAATTATGCTATCCATCTCAAAGTAAAAACGATGTAACCTGCCTTGCAGAATTTCATTAGTGTGAAATCTTAATGTTATAAAATAAAGCCAGGCTGTGAGAGATCTGTGTGGACGTTATAGTGCAAGCACTCCTTTAGTTGAACTTAAAACCATACTGTATGTTTAACTTTATCGGTGTGGTAATGTCAAAGCGTCAGTGGTGCCAACAACACGAGAAACTACGGTGACGATGCGTTACGTCACAGTCGGTATATCAGTCAACTTCACAACGTTCCTTAGACAGACATTGATGGCGCTTTGGCCCATTACTGTTATATGATAACGGCGCCGACATATTGTGGAAGACGGTCCTAAAAACAAACAGCAGTGATTTTGGAAGCTTAGGTTTCCCCTTTTTTGTTAATACTAAACGTTAACGTTAGGTTGTCTAATTCACTTGCTGTACATTACCAATACCAGGCCCTGATATAAGAACGTATTGTACGCATTCTTTCCTATCAAACCTAAACACAAAACACTTTTAGTCAAGGTATGGACAGGTAACGTTAGCCTAATATTATTCGCCTGACGAATAATTAACATTTGTTCATTTGTTCATCAGATTTAATCACGTCGTATACGTGTGATAAACTACGAGTAATATTTACGTTGACTTACCTCAAAAAAAGAATTCGATGAAACAGACCGTCGACATGATTTATCTTTAAACACTATTTGTTGCATTTACTCTGACAATGACTGCATTTTTAGTTTATATCATACGACATTTACTTAAATTCTTACCTTTTAACGAGCTCTGGAAACAAATCAGTCAGCCCCCTCAAGCGTCCTCGCCCAGACCAACGGTCCTAGTTTTCAAAGCGCATGCGCTGATGCTCTCGTGCAGCTTGCTCCCGAGCAAACGTACCGAAAGTGGCTTACTTCTGGTATTATAATATAATAATTATAATATTGAAATAAAGCTATGTGTCATAATTTGTTTTTACAAAGGTACGTGGTCAAGTTATTTATTAAATAAAAAACGGAAAACAAGCAATAATTATTTGTAATTATATTATTAACAATGTGTAATATAGCTACTGTATAAATATATTTTTTCATTGCATACATGTGTTTTCAGTCAAAATTCAACAGTATAACACTGATGCAATAAATCATATTTATGTAGGCCTACTTAAAAAAACTGAATTACATTAATTGTATGCAATTGAATTAAGTTGATATGAAAATGCAAAGTAATAGTGTGATATGAGCTAATTTTAATCAAGTAAATCTCACAACAGAAAAATCATTTTACATGAACACCATTTGTTGGAAATCTTAATCAATTTGAACATATTCTTGCAAAGTTATCATATCATGTTTTGATGACAGTGTTGAATTTCATTTAGACTTAACACAATACAATTATGTTTGCATTTCAAACATAAAATTATTAAGTAGACTGTAAGTGTTTTGTTTTAATAAATTCAGTAAAACAGCTTTTCCTTTTTTTAGTGTAGCAACGCCAAGGTCATGGGTTCAATCCCAGATATTGCACATAATTAGAAACAAGTGTATAGTATACTGAAATGTTAGTCGCTTTGGATAAAAGCGTCTGCCAAATGCATAAATAAATCAACTCTTCTAGGTGTAATTTCTTTGGCTGCTCATTGCTGGATGTGGTATCTTGGATAGAATTAAAAAGCTTCACATCTATAAGGCTGTTTGTGTTTACTTGTGATTAAACCCTTGGCCTGTTTTAGATGCAGTGATGTCTGGAAAGCTGCTGTGACGTTAAAAGCCAATGCGACTCTTCATGAAGGCTAAAACTATATTTTTGCTTTCTTGTATCTTCTCACAATTCTTTGCATTTGATGACCAGTTAATTCAAGATAGTGTGATCGAAGCAGTAAACATTTTTCATATTTATCTATTTATGTGTATATTCATTGAAAACATACACATGTATAATAATACTGATGTTTAGTGTAATATATAACATGTGAACGGCTTGGTTTGGAATTAACATGCATGGCATGTCACATGACCTCATCACATTATTTAATTCAGCGAAATAAATATTATGGAAAACAACCTCCACTGAGCTAACAAAACACAAAGAGGAACCTTATTTAAGCGAGACAAGGGTTTGGTTTTTACATGATTAAAAGGAAATTTTCAGTCAACTGTAAATATGATTGCATTTTTAAAATAAACTTTGATATTAGAAATACAAAGATGCTTTCAGAAGACCAGAATCGTCACGCGATGTTGTGACCTTTCAGAGAATGCCATACGTGACAAATCTCACATCGTTTGAATAACTGTGGAGTTGAGTTTCATCAAACTAATGCGTTTTATAGTTTGGCTGTCTCTGCGTGTTTTTGTTCCTTTGACATGACAATGACGTTCACATCCAGAACAGACCAATTAAAATGACTCATTTCCTTTGTGACGTCATTAACTTATAAAACACAACCCGATTCATGTTAAAAATACAGGCAACGAAAAACAGGACATTTCTCCTTGTGGGATTCTTTTTACTGAAATGCACCTTTTTCCCTTTCAACTAAGTGCTGGATGAAAAGAAGAGTTTCATGCCAAAATGAGAGATTGCACAATGCCTTCCAATTATTATCAATCAATCTGCAGTTGGTTTGTTTTGATTCAAGCCATAATAACAACACAGCGAACTAACACAATAAAAACATGTGGACATAATAAAAAAACGTGATTTTAGATTTTTTTAAAAGGGATTTATTTCATTTTGGAAACAAACTCTTCAAAAGGACTTCACGACGTGAATTTTTCTTAATAAACTGCGTCATGTGTGCATTTATACAGTTAAATCAGGTTTCTGGAGAAGGTTTTTTTCCACCAGGATGAAGGATCAAGGACCGACTTTAAGGGACGGCAGTGCTATGATCAGAACATCAATAGACGTTTGTCTCCACCGCTAACGTAGCAGATAGCAAAATATATTAACATTTTATCCAAACACCCGTGTCTTCATTCAGACTTGTTTGACCTCGGTTGCAATTTTACAAGATGAAACTCTTTGCTCGTTGAAATGTGGCTGTAGACGTCTGTTTCATTTACAGATATCGATCCACGTCTTAACGTGTCGGTTTCATCCGTAGGTAGTGCTTAGAATTCTATAACAAACCCTTTGCGGCCCACCCAATATATTTAATGTCAGATGGCAGATTAGGTCTAGTTGAGACTTCTCCTCTTGAATGATTCTGGTTGAGGTTCCCGTGTTACGGTCTTGATATCACTTCTTCCTTTTGTCTCTGTTCTGCACGTAGTCTGACTGTGTTGGTCGCAAGGTTCAAACTGTGCCACGTTAAGACAGTAGAGTACAGTTAAGATCCCTTGAAAAACATGGGAGCTGTTTTCCATCATCAGCGGCCCTGTGGGAGGAAACTGATCATGAAGTCATCAAACCTTTGAACTGTTGAACACAGTGCGTTTGTGTGTATTAGTGTTTTGTTAGCACACAAAATGTACTTTTTTGCGAGTGCACATCTCAACTGACATCAGAGGGATTTGCGGAATAACGTTTCTCATATGTGTTTGTATCTGTGGATTTGAAACTGTCCTGTTCAATCGTCATTTTCTGTTTGATGCGCGCACCGAGGAATGATGTCTGATCCCCTCCGGCAGAAGATGAATGTTGTTGATTAAACTCTACTTTTGATCCAGACCAGGCCAAAGATTCTCCTCTTTTATTTATACACTATTTATTCAAATGACATATAGATTGTGTTCTGGTATACATATTATTACTGATATATTTCTTTTTTTTATGCTGTTTCTCATTGAAACACTATCTGTAATATAGACATTTATGGATCCTCACATCCCGTGGCATATTGTGAAGAGTGACTCGGCTTGACATAAAACAAATATTTATTTGATAAAAATGTAAGAAATGAGTATTAATGAATGTAAACATTTTAAATATTTTTTAATAATTTAAATTTATAACTTATTTCGATAAAATCACTATACACAAGCTAGACAACACACGGGCTTGATGTTTCACACCATCAGAATTCACAGCTTCTTTATTTTTGTGATACGACAACAAGACACTGAATCTGTTCATCAGTGTTTGAGGTCTTGAGTAATTTAAGATGGCTTAAGACATGAAATCTTCTGTCATGGCTGGAATCTGTGGCCCGGCACGGTGTAGTTTCACGTGCCGCACGAAAGGTTTAATTTCACCCGAGTGATTTTCATTCAAATTCAGACCCAAATGAAATGCAAAGTGGAGAAAATCACGAGAAGCTGAAGGTCTGTTGTAATATTTCAAGTGCTGGAATAGCGAGGTGAGTTTATGTCCTCCTTTGTGTAATTATGACCCCCTCACTTTAAAAATGATGTGTCATACTGTAACACAGCGGCACAATTCACAAAGACACGCTAATTCTGAGAAGCATTGCCATAAAAAACACTTTCTGTTTGGTTTCCTTCTCGACATCATTTTCTGAATCTAAATTAAAAATGAGTCGAACGTGACCATGTCGTTTTTTTAGCGGCCTTATTTACTTTATTTTAGTTTTGCCTGTGGCATTTATTGAATAGGAAGTTAGCATTTAATAGCGTTTGAAAGAAGACTGGCGTGGGGATATCTGAGACTTGAACTTTTATTTTGAATGCCTTTTAAAGCTGTGCTACGGAAGATTTGGGGAAATTAACAAAATCTTAAAAATTCATGACTTAATTCACTAAAGTGCAGTTGCTCGGGACAGTTCACCCAAAAAATAATTGTTTATTCACCCGCATGTCATTTATAACCTCTATATGACTCTTTCTCTTCTGTGGAACACAAAAGACGACATTTAAGGTTTTGTGTCCATACAATATATGTTGGGTTTCCAACATTTTTCCAAATATCTCCTTATGTGTGACTTTCTATAAGAAAGAAAGTCACACAGGTTTGAAATGACAAGAGGGAGAGTAAATAATGACAGAATTTAAGGGTGAACTATCGCTTTAATATTATATTCTGGTCCTATAGATACCTTCTTTATTGAAAGTCTTTTGTTGCTTCAGGTGAACATCATCCAGCACACCTCTTCTCAACCACCCACATAACTTAATTTCTCATTCACGAAAGTGTCACATTTGGGTAATGGATTTAAACAATTGGGCACATTTTCTCTTACTGTACCTTTTGTCTGGTCCATGTCAACTTGAACTTCACGTCCCAAATGAGCTTCTTCCTCTTGGTCTTTGAGAACGGCACACATGTTTGTGCTCTGTGCCACGGTTGGGTTTTTATGACCTAAGCAAACCATTCTCACGGAGCTGGTTCTGTGAATGCACGAGGTCAGCGTCTGTAGGTGTTGCTGCATGCAGTCGCTTTTTCAGCCGTTTGATTTTGCATCGTAGAAGTTTCTGAAAGGCGGTCCGGTACTCCGGACTGTGGCAGTAGATGAGGGGGTTCAGGCCTGAATTAACGTAGCCCATCCAGTTAAAAAACAGAAAGACGTTTTGTGACAGCACCTGGCGGTTGATGGCCTTTATGATGTTAAAGAGGAAGAAGGGAAGCCAACAAAGAATGAAAATACCCATAATAATCCCCAGCGTCTTGAGCGCCTTGTGTTCCCTAATAACGTGCTTCATCGGCCACCAGCTGGGTCTCCGATCGTCTAGGTCCACAGGAAGCTGACTTTCACAAGACTCATCGGTTTTATACTGTTTTTCAGAGTCTTTCACGGAAACGCTCAGAAAGCGCTGTCTGTCTTTATGGATTCGCTTCAGCTGTCGGGTTGCAATGGCTAACACCTTCCCGTACACGAAGACCATGATAACCAGGGGCACGTAGAAGGACACGACAGAGGAGGAGATGGCGTAGGTCTTGTTGGTATAGAAGTCACAGCAATACGGGTCATCGTAACAGTTTCTGCTGTCGTTGTCGGCCGCACGAGAATGATGGTTCATGATGGGCACGAAAGAAACGAGAGATGACACCATCCACACCACGCATACGATGTAGCCCGCTCTGGGTTTGTCCAGGAGAACCTGGTGCTTGAGAGGCTTCGTCACTGCAACGTAACGCTCCACGGCGATGGCACACAGGGTCTCGATGCTGGCTGTCACACAGAGAACGTCCACGGATGTCCACAGGTCGCAAACCGTGGAACCCAAAAGCCATTTTCCGGTGACCACCATGCTGGCGCCCAAGGGTTGCACCACACAACCCATAATGAGGTCTGCGACGGCCATGGAAATGATGAAGACGTTGGTGGGGCTGTGCAGCTGAGGGGTGCGAGCTATGGCCACGATGACCAGCAGGTTTCCCATCACTGTGAAGAAGATGACCAGCACTAGAGCAAACACGAGCAGGGGGTGTAAATTGGTGCTCATTCTCTGGAAAGGTCTTGAACGGAAAAAGTTACATGCGAGAGAGTTCAGTAATCCTTTACATGCCCGATGAACATCCTAGTCAGAGCCGTCGCCAACAAATGAGGATTCACATGAAAATTCCACCTCCATCGTAAATATGATCTAAGCAAGCCGCTCATTTCTGCTGGGGGTTTGACGTGAAATGACTTTGCATGAAGAGCTGAATGGCTGAGCAAGACTTGCTTGATATTATTTCAGATACAAGGAGGAGCTTTCGGTGGGCAGGAGATCTGTTTGGTAAAAATAAATATTGCTGTGAGAAAGTCGTTGCGGTCATTTCGTGTCCTTTTTTGATTTTGTACAAATACAAAATGTGCAAATATCAAAGAGCTGATCTTTACTCAAGCGGCTCTTCATCAAAACATCCCAATTCTTCACAGACCAATTGTGTTAAAGCTGTTTTGGTAACTGTTTGGTTTTGTGATTAAAAACAATGATCTACAAATATTCTTTACTCTTATATGGGCGTACATTATACGGGCAGTATTTTGCATATTTGAATCAGTAGTTTCAGAGAGTCACATCATCTCCTACAATGAAGTTTAAGTGATAATAATAATCATTACTTCTTTCATCTTCTACTCACCCTCTTGTCATTTCAAACCTGTATGACTTGGTTTCTTTTGCAGAACACAAAAGATACTTTGAAGGATATTGGTCAGAAAAAACATCGGTACACATTGTCTGTACATGGTTGTCGATTATGTTTTGTTGACAATGTTCTTCAAAATATATCTTTTTCGTGTTCTGCAGAAGAAAGCAAGTCAACCAGTTTTAAAATGACAAGAGTGTGACTAAAGGAAATTTCATATTTGGGTTTAACAAAACTCTTTACCTGCTGCAAGTCCAACAAGCTGACGTGCAGTTGAACACTTTTACGATGTACTAAAGCAATTTCAGCAATCTTACCCATGCGTTACTTCCTCTTCCACATTATCTTCAATAATTTATACTCGCCGCTGTGACGGAAGGTTGAATGCCGTTCGTTTTAAACTCTTATCTTCCATTATCACTCCTTTGATCCTTTTTGCAATGTTTCATTGTACTTTCCCACACTTCTTCATATCTATGTGAACAAAGTGTTTCGAAAGGCGCAGGATATAACGCGGTCTGCGGTGGGCACCTAACACCTTCTCATATCAACTTCCTGTGGTTTCAGTTAACAAAAACACAACATTTTTTAGATTAGATTAGATTCAACTTTATTGTCATTACACATATACAAGTACAGTGTAACGAAATGTAGTTTAGGTCTAACCAGAAGGATATACAGTTAGAATAAATACAGAATACAATAGTGAGAATATAATACAGTTGGCATGGACTATAAAAATATTTTGCATGAGGAATGTTCTATGAAAATATGACAGTAGGTATATACTATGAACAATATATACAGATGACTATATACTATGAACATTAATGTACAGGTGGATATGAACAGATAATAATTTAGACTAAAATAGTGCAAGTGACTAAGGTATGCATAAATTATTGACATTGGCTATTAAAGTTGCAGTGCAATAGGTGAGTTAATGCAGTTGTTGAAGTTGCAGTTATTAAAGTTACGGTGCAGTATATAAGTTAACATGGCAGATCTTATGGACTTTATATGAGTCACAAGTTAATTTATCGGTTTCTGTAACACGCCCGCCCGCCGATTGGATGAAGTTCGGTATTCTTCAGTCTGATTGGCTGACATTCTGCTTGGCCTCTGTAATTTGATTGGCTGGAGTCTTTTTCATTTGATTGCTTAACTTTTTTTAAATTATAGTTACTATAGGGCACATAAACTTAGATTATTTCTGTATATCCCACCAGTGGGCCGGCACACAATGAGCAACATAGACTATTTGCCTAGTGTTAAAGGGGTGATTCCCCGGAAATACGTGTTTTTCTTTGTAATTTCCATGCAGTATTCGACCAATCACTACGCACTAGTGAACTGGCCAATCATAGCACACCTTGCTTTTCAGAGTTATGAGCTTTGTAAAATATCAGCGTGTTTCAGAGAGGCGGAGCAAAGAGGAGATAAAACATGCTCGGTATGTGGAAAATACAGCGTTTTTAAACCTTAAATCGTGTTTACACATTGTATTACATCTAAAGCAAACAATAATATTCGTTTCAGCCGCATCACATGACCCCTTTAACATTTGCCATTACCGCATCACATAACTATAAATATACAGTTTCACAGTAATAACGATGCCTCTGTAATAATGACCGATTTGAAAAGCGTGTTTACTGTCAAAAGATTCCGCATTTTAATATGCACACATGTCATTTACCTTCGTTTTAATCTGAACGTCTTCTTCGGTAAGAGTTACTGGAGTGGGGGACCGAGTTTAAAGCGTATACTGAATCAATTCATTTTAGAAACCTGAGACAGATTTGGGGCTTTTGAAAAACATCTGTGGCTTGAGGCCCAAAAGATCCCCCCCGCTGAACACTTATGTGAAAGATATACAGAACATATATTCACTGTTAACAGTGTAAATATTTGATGCTAAACGTTTAATCATTTTGTTTTGTTTTGTCTAAAGATCTTCGGTGTCACAGCTCAATGGATTATTCGTCATGTCAGTTGACCTTTATTATAAACCACAGAATGAGTTCTCTTCCTGAAACCTGTTTGTTTCCTGTGTTGATGCGTTTTAGACTCAGTTTTGTTTGCACTACATGTACAGGACTGGAGCGTGCACAGCAGCGGGGACGATGCTTGTTGAAAGGTTTTGATATTGACCTCATGCTTCTGCAGTTTGATGTCTCACAGACAGGTCATGTTATACTCTGCAACCTGGTAGTTTGACATTGACGGTCTTTAGGCTCTGGGAATGTTCACGCATAGAAACTTGTATGTAAATACACGGACAGAATGAGACGATTTACAGTCACGTGTCTCATGCTCACTTTGGATTCGGAACAAAACTTTTTTTTAGATGCTGAAACTTTCCTGCAAATTGACAAGCATGAGGAAAAACTATGAAATTATTGGAAGAAATTGCATAACTTTATGCTTATTTATGCTGTGGGCCATGGTTAGTGTGAAATATAGAATATTTTCTGCCATAGTCGTCGTGAAACACTATGACTAACCCAGAATGCTGTGGGCTGCAAAATACGGATTTTAATGGCAGGAAAAAACACTTTTACAGACACAAACCACTAGGTTGCAGAATTTATTCTGGATGAACAACATGATTCATGTCTTCAGTTGTGTAACCGTTAACAAGCAATAGTTAAGCCTGTAGTTTGTATAAGCCAGAGTCTGAAATTGCCACCCATTTGTGAAACTGCAAACCAAAACAGGTCCAAACAATCTGCTGTTACACACATACCTGACTTTTATTTACATTTATGCATTAGGCAGACACTTTTATCCAAAAACGACTTACATTGCATGATTCTATACATATATATTGTATATATAGTATATATATACATTTTATAAAACACCGTCTGAGCAAGCAGGCATTTAAAGATGACCCTTTCCACTGCGTTTATCCGCTGGCTTGTTTCCATGTAGGTACAAACAACATTGATCCTGGTTTGGAAACCTGCATTTTAAGAATAGAGTGTTAAAGTCCCCGTTAACCGGAAGTTGCGATCGTTTTTGCTTCCGTACTTTGATAATTATATTTCACTACGAAAATGCGTCAATGAGAAAAAAAGTGGACGTGGCTTTCATCTTTTTCTGCCCCCCGTCATTTAAGACAGATAGTCCTTGAAGGATGGATTTTCAGATTTTAGCAAACGATTTTGAGGGCACATCAATTTTAAAAAGAGAATGACCCACATTAATTTAAGACGAACTATTTACAATTAACACTGCAATATTTCATGAAGAAAATAGGTATTGTAATGTAAAATTTCACTGTGACTTTAAATATTCTAGTAAATTGGCCGGGGAGGTCACAGTTTATTCTTCCACCCCTGTATATCAGACATTTACACTTTGAACAATGAATTTTAGTAATGCTGGGAACCTTTAAAGATCGTATCACAGGCAGTTTCTGCCAATCTCATATTAATCTTGAGTGCCTAGTATTTTAGTACAGTAGTAGTACAGTAGTATTTCATACGTGGTATCCTGGAAGAGTATTTAGATTGATCACATTTATAAAAATGAGATACAGCTGAACGATTATTTCCGGAAAAACACGAGCTGCTGGAGGTGGGACTATTGGGAAGAATGGGACGGAACTACGGCACGAGCACACAACACATCATCACATTAATCCCTTCGTGTTTTGTACATTATGCACTTACACGCAGATTGCCAACAAAACACAGACATATGAATTAGCTTGACTTAACGCGTGCAGGCAAATAAAGTTGACCAAAATTATTTTCTGTTTTTCTAAATTTACTACTTATAGATACGTTTAAGTAAAATGATCAACTAGTGACATCTCTCAAATTCCCCCCAAAAAAATGGAGACAAAAGGTCAAAATAACAAAAAGACGCAACGTTTCAGATCTTGAATACCGCAAAGAAATATATTCATGTTTAAATAACTCGATATGCTTTTCATGGATTTAAGAATAATCTTAAAATGAATATATGATGGAATAAGTCTCTTTTTTGCATTCTCAGTCTTTCACATTTTTGTCATTTCTGAGGTTCGTTTCTCTTGAACATATTTTTCTGTAGCTTTATAAAAAGCTGTAAGTTGGTTGGGATATAAGCGTTTGTCTAATGCATGCATAATAGTAATATATTTCTCTATGTGTTTTAAAGGAAGAGAGACAACGCTGTTTTCATTTTCTAGTTTGATTCTGTCTTGTACCCCATCATAGAAAGCCCCAGCAGGGTTTTTCCTTTACAGTATGAGCATGATGCCACTTAGTGGTTAAAGTGCCGCATGATTCAATGAGTTCAGTGTCATTTTTATTATTCTTTTCATCGAAGCCTCATGTAATAGTGTGCTTCTTCAATCTTGAATCGTGCCAAACACAGTGAACTCCAGTAGATCTGACATGCCTGTGCAAGCAACTACAAACAATTAGTATAATTGAACCACACAAACACAGACGTTACATTAAACAAATTGTAATTCAATAAATGGAGCTCAGCGAGTGTGCAGAGTTGAAAGAATATCTAGAGAGACCGAAAAATCAATACGAGTCAATATGGGTTGTTTTTCTCCTTTTATTTATTTGATCAACTTCACGTTCTAATCTAGAAAAGGCTCAAAGGCAATAAACAAACAAACCTTTACTCTTTTTTTTTAACATCACAATTTCTAAATAAAACTCTGCTATGAGTAACAGGGAATGTGTTTGAAATGTTGTAGGCCTTTAGAAAGCCTTATCACGCAAATGAACGAGCAGGACGTGGCCAGCCTTCACGCGTCGCCTACTTTTCCCCGCCGCACAGCTCCAGCAGGATTTTACGGTAATCCCCGGATGTGTCCCCCTGCAAACCCAAACCAGAACAAGGGTTAGTGATGGCTTTGACATCAGATCAACTGCACAACAAATCGTGCTGGTTTTTTTCAATAAAATATTCTCTCAATAGTTGGAAATTATTTCGCTAGAATTTATAATTATTTAAAAAACATCCGGAAATGTATTGACAATCATAACGAACTGAGGACATTTAATTTAGATGTGAACACGTGTCACCTTTATAAAGGAGCCCAGGGTTTTTCCATACATCCTGAGAAACTCAGACTTGATGTCCAGCATGTCGATCTCGGCACGAGACACCACGGTCCTGATCAACACACTATCTGTGGTGCCTAAGCCCTGCGGAAAGGCCAAACACAAATCATTATTTAATTGACACAGCAAAATATAATAACAATCGGATTTATTTTACCTTCATCGACTTGTAGAGTCTTTCAGCAAAAAACGCCGGTTTATTCTTCAGACATTTCACTGCAAAGCATTTAATATCGTATTATTAGTATCTTATTAAGATGAGAATGAGGAAAAAGAAGCTTTCGACTGACCTATTGCTAGAAAAACATCCTCCAGACTGCCAGACATCTCCCTCTTTATGCTCTCTTCAATGTCCCGTCCTGAAATCTTCTGATAGTCTTTAAACACTGAAAAAGATGACAGATTGTTTAGAACGGAACATGTATAGTGCGTACACTGCATACTGTTTATCAAACATTGTTTTGCATTTTGAGATATATTACCTTTGGAAAAAAATATTTTACATTCAGTCGCCACAAGGTGGTGGTAATTGTTATGGTCACTATAAGTCTATTTTCTAGAAGTTGAATAATACCGATACAGCTGGAATAATGGATTTCTGTTTTGATGTAACGGAAGGGTCACAGATACCTTGAATGAGGTGGTTTTTGTTCCTCGCACACAGAACGGTGAGGAACTTGACCTCATCCGTTCCCCAGCGAGCCTCGCCGGCCTCAAAAATGTCCTGTTTGTTAATAAAGAATGTGATTAAGAGATGTCCCTCTATGAACCGTTAATGATTACTACATAATAACATGACTGTCGTGTGTCTTATCTACAGCGCTCTGTGTTCGTGATCTAGTTAAACACTGGAGTTCAAAAGTCTGCGACCGCATTCATAGTCTGGAATTTTTCTTTGCATTTCTTTAGATGTGGAGAGAAATTTGAGGAAAGTTCAAAAAAGGAAAAACAGAAATGTAATACTATTAAATAACAAATAATCGATCATCAAATATAAGCAAATCAACTGAATGATACATTAAAGTATAGTTTTTACATCCGCTGAAGCACTGTTCACTGTGGTGATGTTTGGGAAATCACACTGGGGGAACATGAGTCATCCCCAAAAACATACGAGTCATCAGGTATATATATATATATATTAGCAGGTCCTGAGAAAATCTTCTTTTTTTTTCAAATGTATGTAGCCTATACTCGTAGTCTCGTAGTCTCACACTTTTTGACCACGCTGTGTGTATAGCCAAATAAAAATTATCAACAGAACAACTTTAACTACCAAAGGTTTATCTGACAACCGCATCTTCTGTTTTATTTTGTGCATGAACCATTTAACATAAACTAAGCCTTTGCTATAGGCTCACTATATAGGACACACTTGAAATGTATGATAGTATACGCTGCAATATATGACTGTTTGCGTTAAATGATAAAGCAATGATCAATTCTGTATTCAGAGTTTCTGGTTGTCAATTCCGTAAACTTAAAGAGACTTGACTAGATGCATCCAATATAAACATCTCGGCTGGTTTAAAGTCATTGCCAAAATATCTTTAAAGGAGTTGTTTCCAATAAAATATTTTTTTTGCAGATACGATTTATTATTCTGTTCTATACAGCGGCATTCATTTAACATCCAAATACTTTTGAGGGTCTCTGTTTTCATGGAGTTAATTGTTGCAAATGTTATGGCGGATATATGCATCTATATATCAGTACTCGGTTAAGTACACTTAATCTCTTAGATTCAGGCATTCAGAACCCGTTACGCCACCATAAATGAACATGTGCTTTTTAAAACCGCCTGCTAACCAAATTTACAACAGAAAACCTCACCTTTGCATCCTGAGCAACTTGAGCATCGTCTACCTTGGAGCTTTCGTCACGGCCAGCCTATAAACAAAGCAGAATAAAAGAGATCAGATCTCAGGGGTCACACCTGCAGAGGCCGGTGGGAAAGGTTTGCAAGGCAAACAGAACCGGCCAGACGCCATGAACTCTTAATCTTTACATATAAAAAGACAGAAGATAGTTTGTTTACCGCGAGTAAAGAGACCAAGACCCTCTGGAACATTCCAGATGTGTCTCCACAGACGTCATCCTCAAGGCTTTTGCCACAATCTGTTTGATGATGTTATGCGCAAATTAAATAAAAATACAGATATGAAGTATATGAAGAGTTTGGTTCCAAAATAAGATTTTTTTTAATCTTTCGAAAATCATGTTTTTTATCATGTCTTTGTTGTGTTAGTTAGCTGTGTGTTTTTTAGCTATTATGGCTAAAATCAAAACAAACCAACTGGAGTTTGATTCATATTTATTAAATAAAATGCTCAATAAAAAACAAGACTTTTGAAAATGTTTTAAAACAGATTTCTCTCATTTTGGAACCAAGCTCTTCATATTCAAACAATGTTTTATGGTACACCGGCAGTGTGTTTAAAACTGTTGTCTTGTCTTAATAGAAGCTTATCTTATAAACTAATAATAATGATTTATAACTTGAACTGTCTTTAGAAATCAAAAATCAGGATCAAGTACCTTTCTTGTAAGTAGTGATGATTTCTCTTATCTCAGCGCTGTTCCTGGAGGCCAAGATGTCAATCAGACAGGCTTCCTCAGTACCTGCGCCCTAAGGAATGTGAAGGAATAGTCAAATAAGTCACCTGAAGCTTATAATAAACAATCCGAACTTTTTGGTTAATGTTTAAAAACAATACTGCTGGAAACACAGTGACTCCCTAAATGCTCGCAGGCAAATTATTTACGAGGAAAACGTATCATTGTAGTAGCAATTGTCATCATTAATTAGACATTATTTATTTATATTTGTTACATCCAGTTCAAGTAATGTTGTTTTAAAGTTTGACAAAGTTACATTTAGGGCTGTTAAATGATTAATTGTGATTATGTGAATATAATATATACCTGTGTACACATTTTTTTGTATTTATCAAACATAAAACAAAAAAGTTTATATGTAATTTAAATTATATGTAAATAGAAGTAAATACACGCAAATATTTCTTTAATTTATATTATATATATATATATATAGGATATATATATATATATATATATGTGTGTTTATAAATGCTAAATTAATATACACAGTACACAGACATGTATTGTGTAAATACATACCTTTATTCTGTAAGAATAGGGATATATGCACATAGGACGATGACGTACTTCGGCTAAAATCGCAGATTTTTCACCAAGTGATAACGATGCGTTTAGTAAGAAAACGTTCAAATTTCGGCGAACCAACGGCACTACGGGCGAGCATCGCTAAGTGCCTCTGTGATCAAGTGCAAACCTCCCGTTGCTTTTTTTCATATTTGTTGATGTGTCTTGAAACAGATGGACTGAGATTTTAGCGGAAGGACGTCATCGCTCCGTGTGCATGGACCCCATTGAAAATGAATGCAGGACTGAACAGTCTATTCAAGATATGCATTCTTTGAAGATCGAACTCACAACCTTTGCGTCACTAATGTAGTGAGAACTACCGGCCGAGCTTCAGAAACACTCGTCCTCACTAACCTTGATGGCATTTCTCAGTTCATACGCGTCGTACACCGGTGCAGGCATCAGCAGGGCGACCACGACCTTCTCAAAGTTTCCGGTGAGCTCAGACTTCAATTCATCAATAAGATCCTGAATAAACATCCCACATGGAAAAGTCAAGGCTCGAGGCGCTAAAAACAGCACATCATCCCACACAAACCTTATGTTTCAAGAGTTCATTTCTATACTTCTTAATGTGAAAGAAAGAATTGTATTTTATGTTAAGAAAGGATGTTTAGTTGGAACTGTTCCTCTACAGAGTAAGCTTGGGCGAGTCTACTGACCGCCTTGTCTTCCGGCCACACTTTACCCACAATGACTCACTCTTTCTCCCTGTACACGGCAACAGTGGATAAACACCACGTATGCAAGCAAGACCCACCGGTCATGACTTTTACTGATACTCATTAACATGGCTTATGGTTACTGTGTTACTATGTAAAGACGGATTACAGATTAATAGTCAAATCCATGAAGCCTGTGAGGAGACAAAGCAAAACTGCTTTCGACTCATCTTCTGTTATCTTAACACTCCTAATAACAGGAATTTCTCTTGTGATAAGACGGACGGAAAATCTAT
This sequence comes from Barbatula barbatula, assembly GCF_947034865.1. Lineage (NCBI taxonomy): Eukaryota > Metazoa > Chordata > Actinopteri > Cypriniformes > Nemacheilidae > Barbatula > Barbatula barbatula. The sequence continues at coordinate 18,999,401 of NC_136787.1, forward strand.
CCTCATTGTGTACTTTTACATGACGGGTTAATGATTGAAGCTGTGTGACAGCGTGTGCTATCGGTCATACATGTTCTGCTTCGTCCATTTACAGACTTGTCAACAAAGTTATCTGATCACCGTAGTGGAGAGATGGTTTACTCAAATAAACCTGATGGTTTCCATTCCTGTCATTATGAACTTCTGCAGAGATGAGACCATAGAAGCTTCCCTAGTGTCCGACAGAAGATGTTGTTATGGATGTTATTCGTGGAGTTAAACTGTCTCTGAGTATGATACCTTTCCGACGGTCCGTTTGAAAGCCTCCTTGATTTTCTGCCGCTGCGCAATAGTGCGACGAGGAAGAATCTCAATGATGGTTGCCTCATTGGTGCCTGAAGAAATGTAATATCCGATTAAAATAATATAACAACAGACTGAAATTAAATTACATTTGCAATTCAGTCTGTTCCTTAAAGGGATAGTTCACACCAAAATGAAGATGCATTATTTGCTCACTCATGTAATTTAAAAGCTGAATGGCTTTCGTCTGCAGACACAAAAACGATATTTTGAAGAATGTTGGTAACAGTAAACCATTGGTCCCTTTTGACTTAAATGGCTTTTTTTGTCCTTACAATAGAAGTGAATAAGGACCAACAGATTTTTTCACTGACATTCCTCGAAATATCTTCCTTTGTGTTTAAAAGATGAAATGAGGGTGAGTAAATGATAGTAGAAGAGGGCACCAGACAAAACAAGGAGTTAAGGAGCCATTGGCTCCTCTAGGGAACAAAACAGGCGTCAAATCATTTTTTAAGAGCCTTAAATCTTTAAATCACATACTTTCAGTTGGGTTTTTCCTGGCTCAAAATTAGGCGAAGGTAGTGCCATCCTGATTTTCCTCACACACTCACGTGTAGGCCTACCGTACCTTTAAGCGTCTTTAACACTTAAACGACATATAAAAGGTCTTAAAATTTGATACAAATGACAATTATCACGTGAAAAAAAATTTAAATATTACATTTATTCAACCAAACCGAAAAGTTGTTTAAAATCAAATATAGCTTAAGCTTTTTAGCACAAAATAGCCAACTGAATTAAAGTCCATTTTCAGAGATTCAGTGAGCTTGTATATTCTGTTATATTCACGTGAACTGGAAGTTGCAATCGTTTTTCTATTAAAAACAATAATGGGCGTGGCTTTCATGTTTCTCTGCGATTCGATTGGATGTATAAAAGCAGCCGATGCATTTTGAAATGGAACTGGAGACAGACTGACAGTTGAAGGGGAGGAGTTAACAGATGCTCCGCCCAAGCTATCTTTAATATTACATTTACGCATTCAGTAGACACTTTTATCCAAAGCAACTTATGTTTTTTTATATGTGCAATCCCCTGGGATCGAACCCATGACCTTGGAGCTGCTAGCGCCATGCTATTTACAATACACGCTGCAATATTTCATGAAAAAATAGGAATTGTCGTTTTTTATTTCACTGGGACTTTAAATGAATCAGTTCATTTATTTTTTACATAAAATTCATTTGTTTTCGAGTCACGTTATTTTTTAAACAGAAATTAACATAATTTACAAACAAAATCGGCATCAACAATCAACATTAATGTTCTAATCACAATGTCAGTTCATACTGGTGCACTTCCTTGAGGTGATTCGACGATCATTTTTGGGTACACTGTTCCTTTAAGAGCACTGGAAATCACATGCTTCATTATGCAACAGCAGCATTTCATTCATTAAATGGCACACACACTTACACATCCACCAAAATCACATGGTGATGATTCATACCGTACTTCTTCAATAACCATAAGCAAGCATGCATGTGTTTAATAGGGTCACTGTATGGGTGTCTTAAACCTCAGCTGAAGTTCATTACGCAAATGCATTCGTAGCATTCACCACATTCACCAGGCTACGTTCACATCACTGTGGTAAGATTTACTAGTACGAGGAAAGACCTTGTCTGTGGAAGGCCTTGTATTGGAAAAGCCCAGATGACCCACAGGTGCCAGCTGACATGCAGATCTTGATGTCTGGTCTGAATGGTAAAACATTTAAATAAAGCAACCGCAGTGGATATGTGAGGATTGTCATTTATTCAAAGAGGCTGAAATCTTATGCAATGATGTGAGGTTTGGATACTAATGCCATGCCTTTAGATGAACGAACGGAAGAAACAAACAAGTTTATGAGGAAGTGAGGGTTGACTAGTTGGATGGAGACGGTGCTTATGCGATATTCCAGTTTTGCGGATAAGCTAAATTTGCATCTTTGGATGGAAACCGGGCTGATGAGGTCTGTCAATAAATGTTTATTATTTTAGATTAAATAATGTTATCAAATATTTTCTTTAAAAACTAAAATGTATGAAATGGGTATTTCACTCAAAAATGAACATTCAGACACTGTTTATTCAAACTTTCTGTCCCTAACATACATTTCACAAAAACGTGTTTCACAGAAGAAAAAAGTAAAAAGGGGTTTGGAAGTCAATAATGACAGGAATTTCAGTTCCTCTTAATGTTAAAGGGACATTTCAGCCCAAAATGTAAATATTTGTCATCATTTAAACATGTATGACTTTCACAAGATATTTTAAAGAATGTTGGTAAGCTAAGCTAAGACAACTTTCATTATATGAACACATAACCACATTTCTTAAAATATGTGTTCCACTGATTTTTGAACCACATGAGGTCGAAGAAATGACAGAATTATTTTTTGTGGTGAAATATCCCATCTTAAACCAAAATGTACAAAGTCCCTGTGTATCAGTATGATGATCTGGGAAAGGTTTTGATTTGTTAATTCACTCACCCGCTCCTTTCATAGCACCATAGAGTTTCTGAGCATCTTCATCTGCACTGAAGCCTGAAGCCTCAGTCACAGTTCCACGGTTTCCCAACTACACAGACAAAACAAAAGGTCTTAACACAGACTGTTTTAAACTAGCTTCTATAAAATTACGTTTATTCTAACAGACAAGCGCTTGGACACACTTACTCATCATGTTTGACTATTTTCCTCATTTCCGAATAAAAGTCATCAACTATGCCATAACATATGATCTATCGAATTTAGCCAGAAATAAAAAACTCAAACTAGCCATTGTTTAAGACATTGTGGTCATTCTGTCGATCAGTCACACAAGGTGCATTATGGGATGCTTTCAAATAGTACTGAATGAGTTGCCATGTGTGCTGGGCAGTTATACTATCCATTGCAACTAACATAAATTCATGAAAGAAATTCCACAAAATCAATGTCAGAAATTGAAGCACAGAAGAAAGCTATCATGAAAGAACTTTCACTTTCAGCTGGTTGTAAACATGAGCATTTATATCTAAAGAGAGAGGTCAACCTTTGATACAACTGACATGCTTTTGAATAAGATAGAGATTGCATGTTGTATCAGTGTGTCAGATGTGCTCATTTAAAACAACAAATAGTAGACTGACATAAACTGACAATACTGGCCACTGGATTTATATTCAAAACAAGCATCTTACCGCTGCCATTGCGATGAAGGATCTGGTGATAAAGATGTGGAAACGCTGAAACAAATGAACATGCCATATATGAGGCCCACCACCCAATGTAACATCTCATATATCTGTCTTTAAAAACTATGAATGTTTAAATATTATGTTTCTAATGGCATTTATATAGCCAAGTCTAACTAAAGTGTCCAAAAATATCCAAATACATTTTGGGGCAACTGGGTCAGAAGAGATGAGCTCAAAATCTCACAGCGGCCTGATATAAGGTCAGGGCTACATCACATGACATTTTCCTGTTAGCTTTTTGATAGACCAAATCAAATGGCTTTATTCGACTGACACAGAAGAAGGAGAGAGCTTGACTTAATAACGGGGCATGACACTGTTAAATAAATAATGCACAGCAAAATGGTTATCACTTTGCGCCGCATCTTATTAAACAGAAGAGGCTAAACGTAATTACCAGCCGTCTGCTTAGTGTCAGCTTTCCATTTGCAACAATAAACTCGCAGAGAGAACCGAGACGTCAGACAATCTCTTCATTTTCATTTCATTGTGTTCCTGCATTGACGGGGCCCCTCAGTACATCATTTAAAGACCCATCAATAATTGATGATGCACATACAGCATATGTCCTTAATTGAAACAGCCAGTTTAAATAAGAGAATAATGTTTACAAAACATATTCATGTTTATATTAAAACACTTTCACTGCAGTCCGAAAGTAGATCTCATATGAAAGATTTCGTTCTTAATGCTAAGTCCATTTGCAAAACAGTGCGGTCTCTTTACTTTGTCATGCAAAGCACCTTGCGGCTCGTTGTTTGTTTTTATTAAAATTTCTTAAGCAAAATGGTCATGTTGAGAAATGTGTTTGTTTCTGAACACACAACAGTATTTCTGCATATGAAGAGCTCTCCAAAATGAGATAACTCACAAATCCTGTATTTATGATGTCATGTTGTTATTGTGTTCGTTGTATTATTTTAGTTATTAAGTCTTAAATCAAAACAACGTGATATTAATTGGCCTGCTCAATACATTTTTTTTTATTTTTTAACAGTTAAAAAGAGAAATTGGAAGCAAACTCTTCATATGTATTTAAACTATGTTTAGTATTATGAACGCGGTGCGGCGGTGGCTTGTTTAAGTCGCTCTCGCGATACTTTGATGTCACAGGCAAAGCGGACTGTGCAGAGTCGCGTGAAGTCGAACACACCTAAAAACTTTGCCAAAAAACGACCAACGCTCTCTCCAAACAAGTTTAACGCTCACGTTTAATGTTCAACAGTCAATAACTACATTTAACTAACAATAAAACGTCCATACGGCTGTATTACAGTGCGGATGAAAGCGCGCGTGATCAATGATGATTCAAGAACAGTTGAAACACAGCATGAAGTTTAAAGTCATAACGTTACCTGTGCTGGATTCACGCAGAGAGAGAGAGAGAGAGAGGACGCGCACAGGTCAGCGGGAATGTCTGTGACTTTTGTTGCCAACTTTGGTGGGTGTTGTCTTGTGTGTGGACTGAATCGTGTTACAGTTCCTCTTTCACGGCCACTCCTCTTTTATTATTTGCTCAGCTCGCTGAGATGACAGATGGAACAGTTATAAACTGCTGTGGTGAAAAGGTGATAATGACATAGATAGGATCCATTTGCCTGTGGTTCAGTGCTCAAAACAGCTGTTTGTAGTCTATTTCAAAATAGCTTTTGCACCAAACCTGGTTCAAGTGACTGCACGTATTTTACCGAACAAAGTAAAAGTATCTATTTTGCTATGATGTAGATGGAGAGTTAGGACAATGGAGGCTAAATCTTCATTCATTACTGACGATTATCATTCTTGTACAATACTCCGAGGTACTTTCATGGTGCAAATCCAAAACAAGGCGACATTGTTTTGTAAAAGTTTCGAAAAACCCATCATTTAGTTCGTGGTTGTGGTCTTCAGAACACACTTATAGGCCAAATACGAAAAAACACGACATGTAACTGTTAAAGGGGTGCTCCTTTGTTCTGAAGCACCATTGACTGCCATAGTTGGTACAAGATTGTAATTTTTTGGTTCTGTTGAACACAATGGTTTGAATTTAAATTTTTCAGTGGAGTATCCCTTTAAGTAGACGAGAGGTCGAGCTACAAAATAAATGATCCCTAAAAAAAGTGTACAGTATGAATAGTTTGGTTCCAAAATGAGAGAACTCCGTTTTTTTAAATGTTCAAAAATCACGTTTTTTAATATGTTATCGTGCTTTTATTGTGTTTTATTTTATTAGCAGCGTTTTCTTAGTTGTTATGTCGTAAATCAAAACAAACCAACTGCAGTTTGATTGATATTTATTAATTAAAATGCACAATAAAAAACATGATTTTTGAACATTGAACTGAGTTATTTCATTTTGAAACCAAAGTCTTTATATATCGGTTGTTTCTGCCACAGCCATTAATTGCCCACACGCTTGGCCACGTGTACTGTACCGACTACACCTCACATGCTTCCAGTAACGCTCATATTATTCTCATTTATAATAAGCATTTAGGACAACTTAAAAAGACAAGAATACAACATGTTATAGGCTACAGCTGGACAACGACCGCATGACGTCACATATTGCACCAGTAGCCAAGTTTCCGCTACAGATTTGCGCAAAATGGAAGCGATGTCGATTAAAACAATATCGCGGTGTTTCCATTAAATGATGTTATGCGATTACGGTATCAAGTTCTCGCGTACCTCTTGTACGTTTTATGGCAGATCTCAAACAAACTTTAGCGCACAGTGCCACCTACTGTGATGAAAGAGTGAAGAGAAATGTCTATATTTCCTTACATTGAGTCATTTAGCAGACGCTTTTATCCAAAGCGACTTACAAAGAGTTCAGGGAGCGATATGTCATAACAGAGCGATAGGTGCTAATTCAAAGTTACTTTGTATTATTATCTCACTGCTCCTAATAAATCTCCATACTACTCTCACTCGTTTTCCTGTATTTGGGCTCATTAATGTAAATTCCTTACATCCTATATTTCCAAATGTTCCACCAGAACATACCGCGAATGGTCGTGTTATTTTGTTATACGACGCACGTAATATTTGCGAATTATGGCTGAATAAACACCTCGTGCGAGCGTGAGAATTGTGTGCGATCCATACGCGAAATGGACGTGTTTACATTGGGCATATCTTCAATGAGCGCCTTTTGAAGGATAATGGAAACCTAGCTACTGTTGCTCCAAAACCGTAACCGCGGTTTTATGTCATCGTGTTTGGCGATCCGAATTTATGCCGTTTCGACTGCACTCCACGTCAGTAAAAACACCCGTTAAACGACTTTTATTTCCATTATCATTGCGCTGGTGAACGGCTTCACATTTCCGGTGTTGTTTCCGGTTAGCTGGCGCATCTGCAGCATCCGAAGCCGCAGACGGGAATCGCCATGAAGAACACGCTCATACCGTGTTAAATTCGATTCTGTCCGATAACATAAAACCGAAAACGGTTACCGTTAACCGCCAGGGGTCCGACAGCACCGCGCGGATGAAATGTTTCCCGAGTCTGAGAGGATTTAGCAGGAAGGCGAGCGCTAGCGCCTAGCTGTCTCTGTGCTGAATTTAAATTATTACTATTTTTTCACCATATAAGAGCCTAATATATATGACGTTGAGCTTTTAGTGTATATGGAGATACAATAGTGCGATTATTATATGTATGTCTTGAGCTTTATGTGAAAAGTCGGTTTCTTTTAACGGCTGCACAGCTGGTTGATGATGGAGGCTTTGACTTTCATCCTTCACAACAATAATATCCGTTTACTTGCCGTTTGAAGACTCAGTTTTACACTTATCCGATCTGAATTTATATATTTATACTGTCATATGGACCTGCATCCTTTATTGACACACTAGACATCAATCATATCATGTCCTCTGAGGCACTGCTGTAAGTGAACATATTTAACAGTGGGGCTTTAATCTAGTGCACATACTGCACAGACGGTTCATTTAAACAGCGAGCAGCATCAGAATTGGGCTGCTAGCACATGTTTGACAGTCACAGCTGATCAAGACCTTTGGCACCAACACAATCCACTCCAGTCACTTATTGATTCATTTGATCCAAGAGTCAAAGTTGGAGAATTTCAAGACAAGATGAAGAAGTTTTTTGACTCGCGGAGAGAACTGGTGGGCTCTGGACCTGGTTCTGGGGGAGCGGCTGGAGGTTCTGGATCCAGCAGTGGTGTTGGTGGGAATTTCATCGGACGGGCGTTCACCGTAGGAAGACACCAGGTGACGGTTGAAGAAACTCTAGCAGAAGGTGTGTCGAGGTGTTTTCTCATTTGGTTGGGGGCTGGTTGTGTTTCAAGGGCACAGTGGTTTGCCCTAGGGCTGCTCGATTATGTTTGCGATTATTTTGGCCAATATTGAGATCACGATTATTCATTAACCCTTAAAACTGCATAGAGAATAGATGAAACCTGGCTTTTAAACGCTAAAAAATAAATGTAATGAAACAGTACTGTAAAGGAAAGGGTGCGCTGTGGATTTATACTACAAGGAAAGAGAGGATCCTTGCAAACTGTAATGCAGCACAATAATCGTTTACTTCGATTATTTTGTTTTTGTAATCGATTAAGGCCAAAACTGATGATTACGATTAATTCTCGACTTATCGCACAGCCCTAGTTTATCCCTTTAGCGCTGGAATCTGCTGCCTTGCAGGTGCCAATCACGATCTTGGGATGTACTGTTTCTTTAAAGGGTATCTCTATAGTTCTCCAATCTGTAAATAACTTGTTTCTGTAAACTTGTATTGTTCTCTTTGCATAATCTGTTGTTCAGGCATTCAAGGGAATTGAAGTGCTGCATCTTTTTGGTTTTTTAGATCAGTTAAACGACGAGTTCATCCAAAATGATATATTTTTCTCATTTTTACTCATCCTTGTGTCATTACTGCCTTTGGCTATTTTTTGAAGTGTGGTTTTGGTATTTTCTTTACAATGGGAGTGGACTGAGCTTCGCTTCCGGCCTACAAGACCACCACTGTTTCGGCACCCCCATATCTTCACTCGCTAATACAGACGTATGCAAACGAACGACGCCTTGTAATGCCATTCCAAAAAGAAATCACCTTCCCTGAATCTTTTTCACATTTGTGGAAGGATCTGCCCGCTGCTACAGGATCAGCAGATTCTGTAGCCATCTTTAGGAAGCGGCTGAAAACACATCTCTTCCGTCAGCACCTGACAGATTAGGTCTGACTTCAATTTCTTTTCTACGCCTTCTATCCTTATATAATACAAAATTAGCTTTGTATACTGTGCAGGGCTATATGAGACCAGCTTTACTGCACCTATGCTTTTTGTTGTCCTCCATTTGTAAGTCGCTTTGGATAAAAGCATCTGCTTAATGTAAATGTGACCACATCTGTCATAGGGCTGTGTGATATTGAGGGAAAAATCCGATAGCATGCTGAATAATTTAAAATGCGATACGATATTTCTTTTTCTAAAATCAATTTAAATTATATTAGGAAAAAGAAAGCATCACTACAACTTCTGAAAGTGAACAGCCATGTTTTACTGTTGCTTTAAACAAATCTGACATTTTGTTAACAAACTAAACAAATAAATAAAATTTCGCTTTGTGGCGCAGATTGTTGATTGACTTGTGTCAGAGCAGACGCACGCACATCCCTACTAACATCCGCGTGTCAGATAGATGCTATACTATCCATATCCACCTAAAACTTTGACCATACGTAACTTTTGGAAGAATTACATTTCTAATTTATCGCAAACCATCGCGATATGCCTGTGTGCAATATTTTGATCATTTCGATATATTGCACAGCCCTATTTTGTCATGTTTTTTTTCTTTTCTAAACATCCAATTTCATGGTTAAAGCTCACAAACTTTGTCGTATATTGTGTTCTTATGCAAAATTATATTTTTCTGTTGTTAAAAGCATTCACTTATTTGATTTGGAAACGTGTGTTTACTTACTATTATGAAGACCTTAATGATACGAGGTTAGCAAATAAAATTGTGTTTTTTGTCCTTAATAGAAAGGGTTATAGTGGATTGATTCATTGATTCAATGTGTTAAAACTGCTTATGGTGTCTTGATTTATTTTAGGTTTTTGCTCACAACCCAGCGCCACAATAAATAAAGACATTATAGTCTGCATTGCAGATATGTTGTCTTGCTGATCGTTTGAATCAGTTAAATTGACTAAAATAGAGCTTGGAGTTAAAGTCACGTACTTGAAGAAATACCTGTGTACCAGCTACTTTTATCCCTGTGCCCACGTTACAGAATAAGACCCCACTCTCCATTATGCTGACACCTCGGATCTGAGGCTTTGCCTGTATGGTTAGTTACATCAACCATAAGCTGTATAATGGATGTATCTGTTCACAAACATACACACACATGCTTAATATGCTTGTATGAAGTGCATCGACTACAAAACATGAGAACATGACCCAAATAGTTTACCGTGCCGGGTAATGCATTTGTTTAATGAAGGTGTTGCAGTTGGTTGTAAAGAACATTGCTTGTGAAAAGACATTTTATGATATAAATATATATATATTCTTGTCCCAAGATATGGCTTTGTTACCTCCTTAGATGTAGGGGGCACTGATATGTCGTGGTGTGAAACAATTTCATTGTGATGCATATGACTTTTCAAGATGTATAAATGTCATTTGTTTTCCTCCGCAGGCGGCTTCGCTATCGTGTTCCTGGTGCGGACCAATCAGGGGGTGCGATGTGCCCTGAAGAGGATGTACGTCAACAACGAGCACGACCTGCAGGTCTGCCAGCGCGAGATCCAGATCATGGTGAGCACACGATACAGGGCACGGGGGGCAGAGTCAGTAAGATACCAGCTTCAGATCGGTCGAGAGAGAGAGTGTAGCGTCAACTCAGTTGACTCCAATGGAACCGTTTTATCACAGCTATGGCGGTTCATGGAGGCTCTCAATAGTTTCTGGAAGTTACTAGAAAACCATGGAGCTGAGGCTAAACACGGCAATTGATGTAAACTTTTACCCAATTTAAAGACGCAAGTCATTTACTGAATAAAACAATGAAAGAAATAAAGCATTTAAAGAGAAAACAGAACTTCCTGGAATATCTGAAGGTACCATGTGTCGTGTTACATGCGACTTTTTTGAACATCCGTTAGCGCAAATCTCTCCTTTAACGGCTCTGACCAGCACATGGCTTAGATGTCTTCTGTTCTGTGATGTCTTTTTGCCGCATCTGCTTATGTATTTTCATCATTGAATTAGTCACTCACACACTTTCCTCTGTCCTGTATGGATTCTATAACAGCGGGATCTCAACGGTCACAAGAACATTGTCGGGTTCTTGGATTCCAGCATCACGGCCGTTGGGGGCGGAGATGTTTGGGAGGTGTTTATCCTTATGGACTTCTGCAGAGGTACGCCGTCGCCTTTTAGCCTCATAATGCTCTCCGCTCTGGTTTTTTACGTATTCAGGCATATTTAAACAGAATTGCATGTTTGTATTGTGTGGACCATACTCGTACACTTAACAATGGGGTGAAAGTATATAACAAAATACCAAAATAACATGCATATCATACTACTGTAACGCTATAACTATAAAACACTTCCCTTTAGTCTGCTATTAAGTAAAACATCTCAGAAAACAAAGGTGTCTGCATCAGGCCACACAATGTGTTTTATCTGCTTAAGATGTTTAGTCTTTAGATGTTGTTGATGCATTTGGGTGAATAGTCCACATGGGGGCGCTCTTTAAACAGATATAACCCAAACTATATTGAGGTTATGAACATCCCAGGAGCAGGTGTTTTGTGTCGTAACATCACCATTGCACAACAGTTATACACGTTTTGTATTAAACAGTTTACAATATCACTATTTCAGTCTTGCCATCTGGTGTTTTGTCATCTTTGCTGTTCACAGATTGAATTTTTGAAGCAGGTGTGCATTAAAACCGTTTAATGCACGGGGCAGGTCCAGTCCCTATGAATACATTTGAAATGGACTGATAGAAATAACTGGCATTTTCACCCGTCTTGTGAAAAATTACACTATAAACATCAGAAACCGCTTTAATTTGGCCAATAACCATTTAAGTGGGCTAAACCACAGCTTGCCGTGCATTAAAGGAGGCAATTCTTGGCCTCCACAGCGTGCATTAAAACCCTTTAATGCATGGCTGGCTGTGGTTTATCCCTTACATGTTCTTTAATGTAGAGAAGTTGTATTGACTTGGTGCCTTTCACGGAGTGAAACCTGTAGTGATATTAATTTAGTTGAACATCTGTGTAGACTGACATTAATTAAGCTCTGCAGGGAGGCGGATTAAGTCAAATTTGCCTTAACGCTGGGTAATTTACTTTTGCGCTCATCATGTCTGTGCTTGGGGATGTAAAGAGCTTAACACCCTCCTGACGCAGCGTGATGCAACAAAAGACAATAAAACGCATTGTTTAGAACCCATTATAAGTTTTGTCCTCGCTGGATGCAGTGTTGGATGCTGGACGCGTCTGGTGTAGACGCGGTGTAACCGTTTGTATCTAGTGTATAGATGTAATAGTTTGATTCAGTTTTGAAAGCTGCAAAAATGTGTAAATCATCAAATTAACTTTACATTAAAATGGAATATTCAGAAGAAAGGCCATCTTTTTGAAAATATTTTTCACAGTTTAGTTTATAGTTGACAAACTGGATGAAGTAAAGTTGGTTTGTGTGTGAGCAGGCGGTCAGGTGGTGAACCTCATGAATCAGCGCTTACAGACGGGCTTCAGCGAACAGGAAGCACTCCAGATCTTCTGCGACACATGCGAGGCCGTTGCACGTCTGCACCAGTACAAAACTCCCATAATCCACCGGGATCTTAAGGTTCCTTTTTCTCTTTCACTTTCTGGCCCACTTTTCTAAATCTGTCTTTCCAACTGTTCCAAGAATTTAACTTTGATGTGCGAGAAAATTTGGGCCATTGATGGAATGAGTCACATTTCACATATCACTGCTGTGATGCTAAGAACGTGTTTCCGTTCAGAGGAAACGCTGGAACAGCAGGGTGCAGATTTATTTCATTACTTCAAGTTCTTGTCTACCGTAGCGTTATTTGTGTCACATGGTGTAGAGTGCTCTTCTTAAGGATGAGATGTGTTGTGTCTGTTGCGATGGCAGGTGGAAAACATCCTCCTTCACGATCGAGGACACTATGTTCTGTGTGATTTCGGCAGCGCCACCATGAAGTTTCAAAATCCGCAGACTGAAGGAGTGACTGTGGTGGAAGATGAAATCAAAAAGTAGCTCTCTCCCTTTTTTTGTGAAATATATAGTTTGTGTTGTGTAACAATGTGCTACTTTTATCTTTTTTTTTTTTCAAAGTGTGTTGTGAAAATGTGAATTTGTGTTTCCTTTAGGTACACAACCTTGTCCTATCGTGCTCCGGAGATGGTGAATCTGTACAATGGCAAACTCATCACCACCAAAGCAGATATCTGGGTAAGCATATATATTTCATTTGATCTTTTCACATTGTGTGCTTATACATGGAGTTAGTCAGTTTAAAAGTCCAAGAACTTTGTCATTTAAAAGCAGCTTTAGTATAAATTCCAGTTTAAATTCAAAGTGAAAGACATTGCGCGGTCGTCATCAGAGCTTAAACAAACAGTCAAGAAACCTTGAAACTTGTGTGCCTAAAAAGGCATTTGAAAGCATATTCATTGTTTGTGAAATGCTCTCAGTCAAAGTTAAAAAGACGTCATGTAGGAATGCTTCTTTGATCTTATTGTGACATGCAAGAGCCCCAGCCCAGTGTTTTTATTCTTGGAGCTTTCTTTCTTCAGGCTCTCGGCTGTCTGCTGTACAAGCTCTGTTTCTTCACGTTGCCCTTCGGCGAAAGTCAAGTGGCTATATGTGATGGCAGTTTTACCATTCCAGACATCTCTCGATATTCCCAGGACATGCACCGTCTCATCCGTGAGTATCTGTTTCTCTCTTCTGAGCTCTTGCACGAGGTGTTTGTCTGTCCTCTGCCACACCTCACTGCTGCTCAGGTCGGTCTGTGGGTTGTGCTTTAAAGGAACAATTCACCGGAAAATTCTCTCACCCTGGTATGGTATGCATTGACGTCACTTTCCCACGTGAACACCATGAAAGCACTCTCCCTTGAGTGGCAAAACATGCAATTATTTGCTGAAATCAGAAGCAGTTGGACTTGACAGTGATCTTTACAACTTGCATAGGAACCAGGTGTCCTTTTGTAAAATATTGTGCACAAAAAGGTTATTTCACTCTAAACACAGTACAGATTACGGTAAAGACTTTCTTTCTGCCACTCAGTGGACACGACTCACATGACGTGATGTGTCTGGTGACGACACATGCATACCCTCTATTGTTCCAAATCTGTGACTGACTACCTTCCGTGGGACACAGAAGATGAACTGGATGGTCTATTGTATTTAATGCTTGATGGTCTATTGTATTAAAATACATTTTGGTCTGTTCATCACAGACTCAAGACAAGCCCCCATTTGCTCTTATTAGATGGAGCGAGTGATCTATAACACATTATACATTTTCGGGTGAACTGTTCTTTATACTTAACCTGTCAACAAACACTCATTTTCTCACTGTCACGCGGCGACACACTCAATCTCTTTTCCACTTTCCTTCTTTTTTTCTCTGTGGTGGTGATTTGTTAGGCTACATGCTGGAACCGGACCCTGATAAGAGGCCCGACATTTATCAGGTGTCCTACTTTGCTTTCAAACTGGCCCGTCGGGACGGCCCAGTCCAAAACGTCAAGGTTAGTGTCCTCGCTCATCATGGTTGCTCTCAGCTCGTTGTTGGGTCAGTGCTTCTACCTCTGGGATCAAGGGATGGGTTGTTGGACTGGGTGTCTTTGTTCATCAGAGTACAGGAATGCGTATAATCATAAAAATGAGCTTTGAAATATGCTCCTCAGAATTCTCCCATTCCTGCTGAGCTTCCCGAGCCAATCCGAGCGAGCGAAGCGGCGGCAAAAAAGAGCCATACGCAAATCAAGGCGAGGTTCGTGTCCGGTAGCTCCAGTGCACTTTCAAATGAGTTAGTGCGTTTGACCTGCAGGCTGTAAGATGACTTTTTTTCCCCGCAGACTTACAGACCCCATTCCCACCACTGAAACCTCCATCACTCCCCGCCAGCGGCCCAAAGCAGCACAATCCCAGCCTCAGGCACTAGGGGGCATCTTACCTATACAGCCAGCTGCTCTTACCCCACGCAAAAGAGCCAACCTGCCCGCTGGGGCCGCCCAGCCTATAGGTACCAACCCAACACCTCACATTTCTGACATATGACGTCACATTACCCAAATATAATGTAGGGCAGTACTGTGAGCTTATATGAAGGTTATATTTTGGGGGGAATAGTTAAGTTCACGCATTCAAATTTGCTTCAAGATATTTAGCTATGTTCACACTATGTATCCAACTGTTGACCCCGCCCGTCTTTCCACTGTCTCTCTCAGCCTTCAGCATGAACCTGGCACAGCCGGCCGCAGCGCTGCAGTCTCAGAAAGGTCAAGCGTCTCCCTCCCCTCAGCAGAAAGCGGTACGTCTCTCTTTTGTCTGACTGTCGCGTTCCAATTGAAAATCTGCAGCCAAACCCACACGATTTGGCTCGACAGGAAATCTTTTATTTCGTTTCTCAGAATGTCAGTGGTACAAATAACAAGAATGAAGCCAAAGTGAGATTAGAATATTACCTCTGAATGTTACTCCCAATGTTTTAATTTCCTAAAAAAATTATTGTAACCGTAATTACAACTACTATTGCAAAATTGTCAGATGACCTTGAGCTTATCGCATAGTTGTCTGGTCTGTGCGACAGCCCGTGCAGCCGATCTCGGTCTCAGCTGCGCCGACAGCAGGAGGATGCGTTCCAGCTGCAGCCAGCAGCCCCGCCCCTCCTAAAGCCTCAGCAACTCCTCCCCCATCCAGCCCCGCTCCGCCCACTGCTCCAGCAAGGAGCGCCAGGCGTAAGCAGGCTTTGGCGGTTCAGAAGCAACAGCCCGTTCCTGGGGAACCTCAGCCGACCGGTGCTCCGCCCCCAGCACAGGCGGAGCCTGCAGCGGTTCCGCCCACTGCCCAGCCGCCTGCACTTCAGGCTCAACTCAGCCAAGAGAAAGAGAGGGTAATCACGTCCATCTAGCGCATGTCACTGATCATTTACCTCACGCAAAGACTCATCATCATTGCATCATCCCTGGTTTATTTTGGGGGAATGACGCTTGATTTAAGTGGACCGTGTTTCCTATTGTTTTTCTATGATTTTATTTGTGTTTGCAGGTGATGAAATTAAATCTGTTTGGTGAATATCTGGTGACTGTGAAACTGATTTAAGCATTCTTGCAGAGACACATTAGAGACTTTTAGTGAAAGAAATCATCTTTCATTATCATTTGTCAAATGTAGTTCATTAGCGTATCTTGCTTTGTATCTTTCTCAGTCTTTTCGTGAGTTTATTCTATTCTCCTCTTCTAATTCTTTAGATTGTGGCCCCAGGACTGTCCCAGACTCCTCCCTCTTCTCCAAGGTTGGCTCAGAAGGCGGGTCACAGGCGCATCCAGAGTGATGTCACGCACAGCGCTATGTTCGGAGTGCCGGTCAGCCAATCCACTCAACAGCTGCAGGCGGCCACAGCAGAGGCCAGCCTTAACAAGTCTAAGTGAGAAATTCTATAACGTTATTACGGTGAAATGTGACGTTTTTCTCTTTGCACATTATTATTACACATTGTCCATTACAAGAGATGGATAAATGAACTCCCTGCTTTGTGTCGCTACACAAATATAGGTCAGCTAGCGCCACCCCATCAAACTCGCCCCAGTCTTCTCAACAGAGTGTGTATCAGCCCACCCAGCAGGGCGGCAGCTTATCCGTCCCCCAAGGTCCTGCTTCAGCTTCTAGCTTGACCAGTCCCCCAGACCCGCCCTCCTGGAATCCCTTTGGCGATGACAATTTCTCCAAACTTACAGCGGAGGACCTGCTCAACAAAGACTTTACCAAGCTAGCCGACGGTAACTTGCACTGCATGGCGTCTACACTCCCCCGTAGTTTGATAACTGCGTATTGTCATTCTGAAGTGAAGCGGTATGAGTGGTTTTTGTTGTTGTTTTTGGCAGAGCCTGCGGAGCCTCTTATTGTCACTGAGAGTCTTATTCCTGGACTGGATGCTGCAGAACCTGCTCCACCATCTGCTGGTAGGTGCATCATAAAACATTCATTTACGGGTGGTATGATTTATTCACATTCATTTTTTTATACAGAAGAAAAGAAAAGTTGTTTGAAAATCACACAAGTGAGGTCAAAACTGGTCTGGTATATATATATACAGTCTCCTAATGTTTCAAGCAGCTGTAAAGTTCTGTCACCACATGAGAAGGCCCGCCTCTCCTTTCATTCAATAAAACGATAGGAAGAAAGGCACTTGATGTCAAGGGCTTTTCTGCTCAGAGTTTAGATTTTTGAACCTGTTTCAGTTTCCATCTTTATGGTTACCGTCCTCCCTCGCTGACCACAGGTACACGCTCAGTACTTATAGAGGAGACTCCTGTTAATACGCTCACCTCCAAGGCATTGCGTCATTTGAGTCATGTCACCGACATCCCTTCAACCGTTCCATCAGAGTCTGCCTACTGACTCTATTTACACTAAAGCCCAACATAAACGACTCCTTTTGACCTCTGTGGTTCTTATCTACTTAATCGTCTTCACGCTCTGAGTCTCGGTTGTTTCTCTTCTCTCAAACAGCTGTAAGACCTGCTGATATTCTGGGGTTGGAAGCGGGGGCCTGTTTGCTGGCTGTGCCAGGTAGCGTAGCAGTTCATCACAATTAATACAATCATTGAGATCATGTTTAACTTGATAAACACTCTCAAGATAAATTGTACCTTCGATTTCTTTTTGTATTTAATGTATTTGTCTTGCTTGCGTTCCTAACATTTCTGGCTAATTGCACAAGAACGATGGATCATTTTTGATAGCTGTTTGCTTTCTCCTCATGTCACCCTACTCTCATTTTCTAAGCCTCCACTTTCCTTTCCTTCATTTTCCTCTCTTGTGTTTTTTCTGGCTAACTCGTGCTGTTTTTGCTGGCTAACTAACAGAGAAACTGATCGAGGGCCTGAAGTCTCCAGACACCTCCCTCATGCTGCCCGATCTGCTTTCCATGGCAGACCCCTTCGGCAGTTCCATCGATGACACCAGAGATGGTAAACGGGTGTCTGGCGGCACGCTTGACTATATTTCCACACAATAGGCAGATGCATTTATCCAAAGAGACTTACAATGCGTTATTCTATAAATGTGTTTCGGAGTATGTGCAACCCCGGGGGAAAATAATCATTTACAGTCTGTTATCGTGGTATGATTTGTTGCAGATAGACTTGGCACACAAAGAATTGTGATTGGCGAATTTACATATTCGTAAATACAGAACTTTTTCGATGATTTCTTCCCACATATTCGGTGTCGTTCCCAGCCAAAACAGAAGTGTGTTTGGACTCTCTGATTCCTGGCTTGGAGCCTCCTCGGACACAGCTGCACCTTGTGGAGACCGAGCCGTCGTGTACAGCGCTGGCAGGTAGAATATCAGACACAGACAGCAGAATCTGCCATTATCACATTAATGTTTGCCGTGACACTGTGACTGAGGCTGATGGCACAAATAAAAAACTTTGCATGCTGCCATCACAAATGTTCATTAGAAAATACATGATGTTGCAGTGGATGTTGCCTGAATTGGTTTATATTTACCACAAAGTGTATAGTATTTGTCTCAAATGTTACGCTAGGCTAGCAAACACATTGCATCTGGACAGTTTGATAGTAGCATGTCATATTTGAGTCATTTTTTAAAATGTTGGCATATGTCCACAATATTGGTTTGATTGCCTGTGTGATGTTTCTCTTTGACTCCTCCCACTGTGCTACAGACCCTTTGATTGGAGAAGATTCTCTTCTGGGTTGTTCTCTCCCGTTTGGGGCCGCCTCCTGTCTGGACGAGTTTGCACCGGTCTCAGGAGGCCTCTCCCATAACACGGCAGGTACAATCAATCGTTATCCCAAGCAAAGCTGGTATGAACCGTTTAGGAATATGCTTTTTGTTTATACACCCCTTTTAAATCTTTTACCCCTTACTGTTGCCTTTCAGCTGCAGATTCCTGTCTGATCTCAGGCTTTGAACCTCTGAGCTCTGAGGCGGTCAATGAAGATGAGTTTGACCCCATACCCGTAATGGTCTCCAAAAGTTCCCAAGGTAAGCTTTGAGAACCTCTTTCTGGGAACGTCCTTGTCTTCTCACTCGTTTTAAAGTGACGCCTGCCGCAACACGTTACTTGTGAAGTGCGTTGTTTTGTTCGTTGCGAACACACAGATATGTTTAACTCTGGGAAGATGAGTCCATCCTGCACACTCATGACTTAAGAATTTAATTCAACTTATCGATTATGGTTCCTTAAATGTTTTGGTTTTTATGGCGTTTTCTAATAAATTATTTGACGCGACCTTGTGTGCAGGAAATGCGTTACAGATTGTCTTTGATTATTTCCTCGATTCATTTATTTAGTTGTGACAGTAAATTTGGTAGTTATGATTCTTTTCTTGAAATCAATATCTAGATGCACTTCATTTTATTTTGTTGCGCATGACATGTAGTTTATTCTCTTAATAATTATGTTACGTTCACACACAGAATGCGAAAGATTTTGTCGTAGCATTCCAAAAGCGGCAGTACTTTTTGCCTGATGCCTCCACTGACCTCTTGCTACAATCTAGATGCTTTCTCTCGGCTCTCTGCTGCCGTTTCGCTTACCCTTGTTTATTTCTCTCCTGGTTTCACTATGGCTTTCCTCCCCTCTCCCCCGCCTCTAACCTCCCTGTCCGTCTGGCCTCTTTTAGGAGGTCATTCTCGCAGTAACAGCGGCAGCTCTGAGTCCAGCCTGCCCAACCTGGCCCGCTCCCTGCTGCTGGTGGACCAGCTCATCGACCTCTAGACCTTACCGATATTTCTACTGCGCTGAAGACGATTCCATCACTGCAGTCTGTTAACCGCAAATCTGTCTGGCTCTTGGTTGTTCTCTCTTCCTGCCTCCTCTTTGATTTCATCATCCTCCTGCTTCAGTTTCTACCTCTTCGTCACATCATACATTTTACGTTCTTTTCCATCTCTTAGCATCATCATCACTCATTTGATTTTGATGTATTCACCATCCCCGTTCTTGCACCATCGTGATGAGTTTTGTTTTCCGTTCAAGTCACATCCTGTTTCCTCTGGTGTCTGTGCTTCATGTGGACGTTCATTCATTTGATTTATTTCACCTGCCTCGCAGAATGCAAACGTCGCCGATGTGAGCTTCGTAGAGTAGATGTTTGTCAAATCTTCTCTTCAGTCCAGCTCGGCTTCGCATACGATCTGTGTCTTCTGTGGCACAGAGGAAACTCATCTCCAGATTAAACACACAATGTTTTATTATGTAAAAAGACTCCAAACAGAGATTCAAGTACAAAGTGAAGCAAATGTGTACAGAGAGAGGAATCTTTCAGCTGGATATTTACTGACCGGCCGGTAGGGAAGCACAGATGGGAAGAGTTTGCCTTCATCCAGACAGACTGCAGGGTAGGAAAAGATCGTAGTATTTCATGTAGGTCGATTGAACATTTCCCTGAAATCCCAAGCTTTATCTTCCAAAAGCACGCTAGAAAATCTTAGCAAAGCTAAGGGCAGAATAAAAATACATTCCTCTTTTTCATCACTGACACCTGTTCACTCTCTCCATCATGCTCCATCCGGTTACATCTTTGTAAATAGCTCTATCGATGTTGTACGTTGACTGGACGATGTAAATTGTTGTATATCTACAGTATCTCCAACCCTACAGAAGTGATTTGTTCCTCCTGTGTATAAAGCATCGGTCCCAATGTCTGGCAGTTCCTTCAGAAGTCTGCATCCCGTCCCATAGTATACATCACAAGAATAATTTAAAAGAACTATTTCATATACGGTAAAGATTATATGTGAATACGATTAGAGTTTTAGAGAACGAATGTATGAAAGTATCCGTCTATAAATGCAGAAAGGTGAATATGAGTCATACGAAATCTATCTCTATCTCTTTGTTCTGTGTGTTGAGCTGTGTTTGCGAATGTAAATCGTCGGTTTCATCTTTTAATGGCCAGATCATCGTCGATGAACAGATTCGAAGGAGAAAAAAAAGGACAATCTGCAAATCGCCCCGACTCCGGACATCATTTGTGCCTGTTGCAAATTGCGTGCGAGTTGGTTGGGTTTGTGTTTTTTTGCCTTCCTCTGCAGATGTTTGTCATGAATCAAACTGGTTAAATGCTCTACAATCTCAAATCCTCAAAGGTACGTGTCAGGGGCCGGATCCATAAACATAGACTGATCACATCATTCTTCGAGTCAGGTACATACAGAGGCAAATTGGTCTTATTGAAATCAGAAAAGTGAGAGCGATTAGTCCTAACTAATTGCTAGTTTGTGAGAATAGCTAGTCTTAATTTAGCAGATATGTTTATGCAACTGGGCCCAGGTTTTAAAACAAGTCAAGCTTTGGGGCTTAATAAAAAAAAAACATCGATTGAGATGAACTTGTTTTCCACCTGAGAACGTACTGTACCTTTGAACGCTGTAATATCTCCACATCAAGGTCTCGCGCATCAAACGCATATCGAAGCATGGCAGTGTTTGTGAATATAAAGTTAAGACGTGTCTGTGGCCAATCTTCATATCCGTACTGTACGTATGTGTGCGTGTATGTGTGAACGTAGGGTAAATTAATAGTTAGTCTTAGTTGTTGAAAGTTGTGAGGTTCTGTCTTTGACGTGGTGAATCAGTTTCGGGACCCTGGTTCAAGCACAGGTTCTTTCTTTACCTGAGAGTCCTTAATTATCACATTACCTGATTGAGAGCATGTGCTCTCGGTAATACCGTACGAGATTATTGTAATCCCAACTGCAACTGAGTTTATAACGAATGGAAAGTTGTGGCATTGGTCATGTTTCTGGCTGAATCATTGTGTTGAATGAGCTGATGGTTTGTCACGCCTGCTTTAGGGTCGGGCAGTATGATGGGAGGAACGTGCCTAGATTTTATTGCTATAACAATGGAGGTTAATGTACTCGTACCGAACTGATTTACACACTATTATTTACATGAAACGCTGATTGAACTCCTGTTGCATGAAGCCATTTATTTGGATGTCAGCCATTGTTCTTTCGTCAGGAGTAAAAATAAAAGGTGGATTAGAAATAAGGAGACCATTCCAAATGTTCATTTAATCTAGATGTACTTGGGCCAGTCCAGTCCAGTGTCGGTTGAATTTCAACAATCAAACCTCATAAAGGCATCCAACAGCACCGTGAAAGACTGACGGCATGACAAGACACATGAAAAATGAGATGAAAATCAAGTTATCACAAATAATTACGTTCTTATTTCACATTTGGGAGAAAGTTGGGGTGAAAAATGTTGGTCGTTTTAGCTAAACGCATACCTATAAATAGTAAATTCACAAGAACTACAAAATAGTTTTGAAATGGTCTTTTTTCACGACTGTATACAACATGACACAATGACTCATAGCCTGATGTAAGATTCTGGTCATACTGCCCACCTCTAAACCGCAGAAAAAATAAAATATGTAGCAAATGATCAAATCAGAACTGCGAGGTCATGCAATGTAAGCTTGGGATGTTTTTACAAAGTGTTTCGTTATATTAGAGACGTTGATGGAAAACCACAGAAAAGCATGAGAATGGCCCTCGCACAAAAAGAGCGTTTAGATGCTGCAGGGCTTCATTCCTGATGGTGTTGTTGGCCGGGACGAGTATGAGATTGTTCTATATCCTCGCCTCACTTCTGTACAGCCGCCGGCAGACTCTCATGTTAACCTATGCAATCCTACCGCTTCATCTTGTTGTTCCCAGTAGAGATCTTTGCCCTGCGGGTAACGTCCGACTTGTGTTGTTGTGCAAAATCCCAGATTTCATTTTATGTGCTGTTTTTGTTGGGAGTGAAAAAATATTTATGACCACGTTTATCCCCAGAAGTGGAACCTCATTGGTCTTTGTAGCAAACACCCTCAGCCCAGTGTTAGAACTGCGATGGGTTCATGTGCACCTTCTATTTTTGTGACGACCAATAAACAAAGAAAGGGATGTTAAATAAACCATGTAAATGTGAATGTATGTTGTGCTTTTGGTGATTATTTATTTGTCCAAACACACACAAACAACGTTTTTCCTTATCGCTTGCAATAGAACCTACATGTTCAAATGAGGCGTTTTAATAAATAATAAAAATACAAACTTTTTCAGTCGCAACAACATAAACAGACGTTATACGGCCCAAACGTAACTTCTGGTAAACCTCCGCAAAGAATCTATAATTGAGCAGTTTTAATGTCATTTTACACAATTAATACGCAATAAAACTTTAATATAAATCATATAAAAATGTTAAATAAATTGTTGTATTATAACCAAACACAGAGCGGAAGTTGACTTTGGGCCTGGCGTGTATGTTTGATGAAACCGTCTATACATATTAATATGTAATGTCTTAAATATTAAGTTGCTGCTAATATATATTATAATACAAATAATATTGCTCGTAATTTGATTTCTGTTTGAAGTTGAAAATATATTCAAAACCATTGGAATGAGATGTTTGTCATTTGAGCCAAAACAAATAAAAAAAAGTGTGTAATGTGTTTGTGAAACACGTCTTGCAGTAATGGTTCCAGCCTAAACTATTCTTCTGCTTTAAGTCTGAAG
This sequence comes from Barbatula barbatula, assembly GCF_947034865.1. NCBI lineage: Eukaryota > Metazoa > Chordata > Actinopteri > Cypriniformes > Nemacheilidae > Barbatula > Barbatula barbatula. Next base: position 19,022,769 of record NC_136787.1, read on the forward strand.
TACAGTGGTTCCCACACCAGCGTTGTTCTTTGAATGTTCTGGATGTTTTTCTTGTAATTACATTTAAACCTTTTGCTTGACGTCTGGCTGTTCCAGCTGTTTCTTCTCCAGGTAAGATGTTCTCATCGATGGCCTTTATGTCTTTGTTCCTCGTGATTTACTTTTGTACCCAGCAATCATTTTCATTTGCACTTTTGTTAAAAACAAGTTTCGTAATGAGCAGTTTGCTCATTAGTTGTCAGCGCTTGAGGATAACAAGTGACAAGTCGTCCCTGTTTCCTTGACGACGGCCGGAGATCTACATCACGTTATTCACCGCAAAACACTTTGTCTTTAAATCATTAAAAACATATAGAAACTGCATCGAAAACTGAGGTTTATTCAACATTTACTGATGCATTTTTTAAATCAGGTAACATGTGTTAAAGCACAATGAGTACTTTGTCAGTGCGAGTGATGTTTAAAGGATAAGTTCATCTCAAAATCAAAATTGAGTGATTTATTTTATTTTTTTTACTCGCCCACATGAAGTTCAATATGTTCTGAGTCTTCAAAACACGAATAAAGATTTTTTTACAGACATCCGAGAGATTTCCAGACATCAAGGTTATACTTGTGTAGAGAATACTTTATATAACAAGTTTAATCCATATATTATCCTTTATCATGCACCATGAGGTGTTCGGCGCACTAACCAAATGCGCATGCGATGAAAGCGCTTTCTTGAACGCGTATCATAGACTGACATGACAGAAGAGAATATATATTGATTAAACTATAGGTTTACAAAGAATTCTCGTCGCTTCATGTCAATAAAACCACATAAAACACGTTGAACGTCATGTGGGCGAGTAAAAAAGAACACGATTTTGAGATGAACTTTTCCTTTAAAGCCTCACCTTCAGCTTAACCGGTTTCCAGTCATCCACATTTTTCCCTTTCATACATCTCTTTTAATCTTTCATAAACTATTGCTGCCGAAATTGCAAAGGCGTTTGTATACGGTTTAATTCAGGTAACGTACTTCAGAGTTTTCTGAGGTTTCATTGCATAAAACCACACACACTTTAAAAGAGCCGAGTTCATTACAGACCTCGAGTTTTAAAACCAAAACAACTGAATTGAGTGTTTCTGCGGCAGATCACCTGCTTTCTTAAAGACATTTATACTTGAAATGGGCTGTTTTTATCTTTCATCTTTGCAGTAATGAAATAATTTTGCATGTAAAATGAGTAAAAATGTCTTGCTGAGTTGCTAATGCACTGTATGTAATGTGATTCTGACCTCAATACTTTGGCTATTTCCAAATGTCCCGCGTCATAGTTTTAAGTATTTGCTTGTTTGGAGTAGGCATGGAGATTTGTATTTAGAATGTGACGGCATAACTACATCGTGCATCATCATTCAACAATCTTTATTTACCCGCCTTTTGTTTCAATTCTCTTTTTCAGACGATCTGCCGGACGTGAACGGCCTTGATTTGGAACCAGAATCCTCTAGCAACCAGAGCTCAGAGACGTGGAAATGTCCTGGAGAAGAACATGATGCACGCAGTGGTTCAAAGCTTCTACTGCTGGACTCCAAACTTATCGACCCTCCCGCAGCGACCTACAATCACTCGTCCTGTTCCCCGGATGTCTTCTCAAGCGCCCCTTTCACCGGAAGCGGCCGAGACGGGAGGGACATTTTCTCCAGCGCGCCTTTTCCTCACCTCCACCGAGCCCATCCACAACCTGACGTTTTTCTTGAAGCCCCCTTCTGCAGGAAGATGGAGCAGTCCGCTCCACCACAGCATCCACAGCCGTGGATATTCTCAAACGGCGACGAGCCCATCCTGCCACATCCGCCTGTGCGCAGCCAAATTCGCTTTTCGCATTGCGTTGAAGTTCCTATGCCCCAGCGGCCTATCGTCGCCCATCGCGTGGTCTCCAGCGTGGGTCAGCATGCGGCGGTGAGCTCCGTCCCCGTCGGGCCACTTCACTCCTGGACGGTAGGTGTTCGAGCGGTGATGGACCCCTTTCAGGCTGCCCCGTTCCAGGCCCGGGGTCCTCTCGGAAAGCCTTAGATCCTTTAAGGAGCCAAACAGTAAATCAAGTGCTGGTCGTGATCTGGTGGAAGCAGAATTGGCGTAGTCAGTGACTACCTCGACCTTCAAGACTCCACAGCACTTTAGCCCCGCTTCACCACATTTTGATCAGTTTTATATACAAATCTATATTCCACATGTATTCATTTATTATTTTTTAATTGCTATTCATGACTTTTTTTTTTGTGTATCTTTTTATATCATATGTAGTATTATTGAGTGCGGTATGAATGGACTTGGACAAAGCTTACAAATGTGAAAATGAAGGAAACTGACAGACGTATTACCTCCACTCGTTCAGTTTGAGAGAACACTTATGGTCGGAGGTTTGAAGGTAATAAACGTGAGTACTTGAAACCAGGATGAATATCACGATCTTTGTCGCCGAGCGAAATACTGGATTAATATGAGGCCTTATGATGGAGAAAAATAGCTGGATGATCACATTTTGCTGTCGCTTCGCGTCTCCTGAACCCGAGGTACTGTAGAGCTTCCTCAACACGACTGGAAGGAAATCTACACAGGTCACGATTATACTGTAACCAGATTAAAAAACTTGGAGCACTTTTGCATAGCCCTGAAAATATATCTGTTACTTATCTACTGTATATTCATAAATCATAATGTTTGTTGAAATACGGTGCCGCCTTAAAGGAAAAGTTCACCTCAAACTCAGAGTTGTGTTGTTTTTTTACTCACCCACATGCGTTCAACATGTTTAAGCAGAAATGTGAAACACAAGTGAAGATATTTAGGTGACATCTGAGAGATTTCCAGGGCAATTTTTGAAAGCAAAAGAATACTTCGTGTGAAAAACAAAGCAAAATAGATGTTTACAAAATTTACAAATGTTTAGTATTATTTTCTGCAAATCGAGACGTAAGACACATCCTTTCATTACGAAAGCTATGTGGTTGTGTTTTCAAGGTTTTTTGGGGTTTTCTTAAAAAAAAGTTTTATATAGTGCTAAGTAAAGTGTGCCTGCAATATTGCAAGCGTTCTTCTGAAATATGGATGAAGTTTATTTACTGCAGATCAAAGGAAGACTTTTGACTTTGTGTCCAGAAATGAATAGAAAATGCTCTTCATTATGGATTGACGAGCATACTGTAGGATATGTGCTGTAAATGATGCGATGGCACAACAAATGCATGACACGGAAGTAATAATCATCATTTAATTGAAGCATGTACATACAAGCTCTTCGTTAAAATGGTCTCAAGATTCAAACTGGACATCTGTAACAAGCAAAGTTGTCGAGTGCTCAACAAACATTCAAACGGGCAAACGAGATTCAAAATATCCTGAAAGAAATGGCATTGCACTGCCATATCCGTAAGAATAATGCTGCAAAACATTGAGCGGAACAGAAGGCATTTTAAATAAAAGATCATTAAGCACTTCATGAATTTTTAATACAAGCTTGATGCTTGTAAAGCATCCACATATACAAATTATAAAGACTATATCGTAACAAATCATGTGATTTCCTCCATCACCATTTAAGAAGCCGTTTTCAACTGAAAACTGAAAACTTTTTATGCGTTTTGGCTGTTTATTTACACGACAACGGCGTTTTCGAGGACAGAAACGCAAACTTTTGAAAACGTGTCTCAAAGTGCACCTTTTGAAGTCTGAATGCGGCATTTTCCCACAAAATGACGTCATACGCATGTGTCTTACGCATTCAGTCTGTAGGCATGCGCCAGTATTCCCCAAACAAAAATGGTTTGTACTGTGTGACATGCTTCTTATCATTTCTCCAGCAAAAATAAAAAGTTTACTGCACCACTACGACCAGCGGAGACATAGTATTTATATACACAAACTAAACATACATACACACCGACAAAGTGTATTAAAAGCGTTTTAAACCTTAAAACAAGGGATGTGTATATGCGCAGGCATGTAGTGTTTCTTTATAGCGCAACAGCACCGTACACTGGCCTGGCATGTATAATAAAGAGCTTTTATTTGTTTTCCCAGATCCGTGTAAACGCTGTCGTGTGTACGTGAAACTTCTCAAAAACGCAAAGGTAAAAGTTTTCTGTTTTTCACTGTGTTAACGCACTCGGGCAACATATCCGCTTCGTCAGCCTATGGACTTCTGTCTCACAGGTAAGAATCGTACTTTTCTATATTTTGAAGAAGATAAAACAAAATACTACGGAAAGTGACATTGTAACCTGTATCTGTTCTCTTACATGTGTCGGCTCGTGGATGCCCTTATGTACGGCTTTAATTTGTGACAGTTGCTAACGCGTCATCTAGGTCTTTCATATCTATGAGATCCATCAAGCATGTCACGTTACCGTAACACATGCCAAGTGTCATTACAATTCACACGCAATCTTTATTTTTGCTGTCTTCAGTCTAATCATTCCTGGTGCAAAAACTCCTGTTACTCATTAGGGAAGGTCAGGAACATCAGGGCTTGGACGTGGTGGTGGACGAGAAGGAGGCGGGGCTCGCCCGGGCGGAGCAGCCAGAGGGGGCGGAGGCAGGGTGTTGGATGATGAGGGTGGTTGTGGCGGCGTCGGTAAAGTCACATTGATGCTCAGACATGTTGGAGGCACGGCTCTGGTTGGAGGTGGAGTGTAAGGGGGAGGGGTTATAGAGGATGGGGGTGGGGTTGAAGGCAGAGGTGGCAGGGTGGAGGTTGGAGTGTGGGCGGAGCAGCGTGGGGTGGGAGGTAGAGTGCCCTGTGGGACCGGGGGGCATCTGCTGTGGGGAAGACTGTAGATGTGACTGGAGGGGTTGTTGTAGTGTGGGTACTGGGGGGCCGGGTAGGATTTCATGTGGGTGAATTTCATACAGCGACCCTGAAGAAAATATAAACAAATGTTAGCTAGTACATAAAATCAATCTGTTTTAAAAACTTACCTCGCTATTTTCTTAATGTTACATTTGTAATGAGTTAGAAATTGAGCTGTTGTGTGGGAAATGTCATTTGTAATTCTACTTCAACTCACTTAAAGGAACAGTTCACCTGAAAATTCTGTCTTCATTTACCCAAATCTGTATAAATGTCTTTGTTCTTTGCTCGTATGTATAACATTTTGAATTAAGTGTCAAAAAATGATAAAGAGTAGGATATTGTAAAAAAGAAACTAAAATCAACTTTCGGTAAAGTTTAAGACTTACATTTCTGACTTAAGTGTTTTAAATTAAGGACTACGATGATTTAAATACAAAATGGCCGCCCTGAAAATCAAGAATCAGCCAACAATGAAAAAAATGATGATGTGCCTTAGTAGATTGTATGAAAATAAATTATTAAAATATACTCAACATTATTATGTTCCTGTTTTTAACAAAACAAACTGAGTTAAAATAACATAAAAATCTTTAATTGAACAAATTATTAAGTAAATTTAACTCAATTTGATTATGTTAAACCCATAAAGGAGGCCTGATGTAAGTCATGTAGTATGTTATTTCACTTCTTGAGCAGTAACCGTCTCTTCTGACTTGACCATCAATGTTGTAAAACATATTTATATTTCAATATGAAAGTAAGTGATCCATGAAGTTTGAGTTAGACACATGTTTTTGTTCTGCGCATTTCATTTTTTTTTGTTTACTTTCGAGTAACATTTACTTGATATTTTAAGAATGATAATTTTTGATAATTTAATAAGTAGAACTTTCTTTATTCTGGTTAGTAAATTGTACTTGAATTATATCAGGAAACTATACTTAATACATGTTTGTGCAAATTATTACCAGGATTTTAATAGGAAGTAAATTCTACAAGTTATTGTTTTAGTGAACAGGGGAGTCGCAGCAACATGGCACCATTAAACATTGACTGAATTAAGACATTACTTCATTCAGACATTACATTCATATTTTATTAATGCATTTTTTTATAAATGTATATATACAGCTGCAATCTATAACTTATTTGGGTGAAATAAACCACAATTTAGTTAATGGGCAAGTACATAAAAATCAGTGTTGAAAACCTTCTGCCTACTTTCACCTGGTTTACAACGGTAATCTTATAATGGTGATTGATTTATGGAACTGTACCATTTTGTGGGAAATTTAACATCGGTTGACTTCAACCCAAATTTCATTTTTCAAACAGAGATGGCGACAGAGATGCAAAAGTAAAAAATAGCAGTTTCAACATTTTCTTTTGCATTATGCGCAAAAATATTACAAATATGTATCTATTTTGAGTAACCAAAGCTTCAAATCCTTAAAAAATGGATTTGATATTTTTATACATTTATAATTGTTTTCATATATTACTATATTATTTAACTACCATGTAGGAAACATTGCTTTATAAATTTCTTTGTTCTGTCAAACATATTTTTTACGAATGTAAAGCAAACCGTTCTGGCGCACTTTTCACTACCATTGTCATTTTTCCTAGTATGGGAGTCAATGGATGTCGAGATCTGTTTGGTTATAAGCGTTCTTCCAAATATCTTTCTCTCTGTTCATCAGAACAAAGAAGTGTTAAGAGATTTGAAACAACACGAGGATGCGGAAATAATAACAGAATTTAAATTTTTGGGTCAACTTTCCCTTTAAAGTACATCAAGTGAACTTCAATTTTATGTTTCAAACAGAGACGGCGGACGATGAATAGCATTTTTAGGATAACTGAAATCTAATCCCAAATTAAATCAATTCAAGAATTTATATCATCATCAAAACTATTGCAAATGTATTTCAAATGTTCTTTTAGGAAATTTTCTGAAATCATTAAACTCTTTTGTCTTCACAAGATCAAGGAACATTTGCTCTCATGATGTGGCTCCTTTAAGAGCGTCTTTAAAGTCTGTTTTTCCACAGGATGCGCCATAATGAAAACCCGAGAGCTGGGAATGCAAAAACATCGTTCGTGAGATGAAAGTTTATAACTTTGAGAAGCTTCGCTGCATTTTACCACCGCTTTGAATAGTTCACAGTAGCTTTTGTTTGCCTGCGAACAAATCCCACTACTCAAACGTATATATTTTTTGAGTTTCTTTCTGATCTGTTTACCACCCCAGAACTCCCGTCTTTGCATTTGTCTAAAGGAAGGGAGGGTAGTTATTGTCTCTTCCTAATGCTTAATGCTTTCAGCAGACGTGCGCATTCCTTTAGGCAGGAGCAATGTGAGCAGACTGGTCCCGTTGGTCTGAACCCGAGCCAGGGTCCTGACTACCTCTGACTGTTTCTGACTGGTGTTATTATTAACAGCTGGCCGGCTTTCATCCGTCCACCTCTAAATGTTTTTCATGTGTTCCCCTGTTTCTAATGAGAGTGGATTCTGAAAGAACCCAGAGACACACTGAATGTTGTGAGCTTCTTGGTAATACGATGGAAAGCTATAACTATGAGAGGCTGTTATATACTTATTCAAATGGTTAAATGGCCTAATGGGGTTATCGTGACGTACCACACAGTTCCTTTTGTAATGACATTTACGGCACAGTTTATGCCCTGTCCACACCAATGAGTTTCCGTTTGAAAACACATCTTTTTCTCTTCGTTTTGGCAGTTCGTCCACATTGAGATACGGAGCTTTTAGAAAACGTAACGTGCTCCACATTGCTGCGACATAATAAGACAGAAAGTAAATAAACGCCTTACATGAATTGATGCTGACGTGTCTTAGGTTTTACGCATGCGCAGTTCATGGATGTAAGCGTTTTCAGACATTTCATTGTGGACGAAGAGCGTTTACTAGTTCAGACACATAGTGTACAGCCTCAAGAGCCTTATTGCTTTCTTATGACTGTAATATTACAATAATGTGAAATTGTGTATCACCTTCTCTCCAGGTTGAGGCCGCATGACAGATACACGGTCATATCCTCTCCTTAGCCACACCCACAGGGCGTCCAATTTACCCTACGAGATTAAAACAGGCAATGACATTAACACTTCAATCTCGCTGGTACAGATAGAGAAAAAGACACTAAGTGTATGTAATGTAAGTGTAAATAGTGTACGTAAAATGATTCTTTTTGAGGTGAAGTGGACGTTTTATCTCGGTTTTCAGATCACGGTTATTAAAGTTAAGTGTCATTACTCTTTAAAAATGTACAAACCAATTCTGATTTTCTAACGTAAACAAAGCATCACTTGAAAGGCAACTTTGTGTTTCAGCAAACTGACATTCATTTATTTGATAGTCATTTTATTAAGAATCTGTCACGTGAAACGTTGTTCGATGTTTTTTACAACAGTACAAACTTAAATAAGTGTACGCAATGTAACTGTTGTGTTTATATTGTTAAATTAGCATATCTGCATGTCATTCAATTATTGACTCTAAACCAACGCTGAACAACACACATTCTACATTATAAGTGGGATAGTTCACCTCAGTTCAAACCTGTATTACTTACGTTCTTCTGCAGAACACAAAAGAAGATATTTTGATGAACGTTGGTAACCAAACAACACTGGCCCCCATTGACTTCCATTGCATGGACACAAAACCACGGAGACATTTCTCAAAATATCTTCTCTTGTGTTTCACAGATGAAAGAGTCACATACATGTTTTGAACAACCGAAGTGTAAATAACGGCAGAATTGTTATTTTTGGGTGAACTATCCCTTTAAAGATGTGCATTTTTATGCCCAAAAGCTGGTCCAAACAAAAACAGACAGTAGCCTACGTGCAATCGTCCCTTTACTTTCACTCCGTATATCTCTGAGATTTGAGTAAACTGTCACCTAAAATAATGAAAGAAGGTGAGCGAGAGGGAGAAAAAGGAGTTTGTTTTGTTGGGCAGAGGACCAGCTCTGCAAAGCTTCTCTCTCCTGGGTCAAATCAGTTCAGCGTCTGGTTTAAATTAACTCTTCCCTTCCAGCTGACAAAGACATTACGAAACCATGCACGTGCACGAGCCTTTCCCGGACAATACGACAGCACAGCCTTTCTGTAATTGACGTCCACCATGATGAGCATATAGTAAGCAAGTCACTTTATTGGGTCATCCGTATCTGTTATGTAACTTGTTTTTGCGCAGACACACATGGACATGGATGTTTCTTTTTTTTGCTTACGTTCCCGATCAGCCTAGACCAGCATGAATTCTCATTCTGGTTTAGTCTGGTAAGAGCTGGTTTTGGGTTTATGTGTCCAAGAAAGTCTTGCTGGTTAAGATGTCTATGACACACAGTTGGACATTTTAGATTAGTTGCGTCAAATTGATTAATCGCGATTAATTGCGATTAATCGAGTCTGAATTTCTCTTTTGTGTTTATATAACGTGTGTGTGTGTATAAAATAACAGCAAAGATGCTCTGTATTTTTTCAGACCTCAAATACTGCAAAGAAAAGTTTGGATTCACTTTTAAGAAACACAACAGTCGGAAAAGTGTCTTTCTTTATATGCTAACCTGGATTTTTCTCACAGTTTTCTTGTGGTCTGTCATGCTGTCAGTCTTTCACATTGCTGCTGGATGACTTAAAGCCTAAAATCTAGAAATGTTCATTTTAAATAAAAATTCGAAATAGTCTCTTCATTTTTTCGGTGGCTTTATATAACAAATAGTCACATTTATATTTAAATATAATAGACATTATGTATAACTATATATGACTAATTTCTTGAAACTAAACGTGTGTGTTTATGTATTTATAAATGCATAAAATACAACACCACACACACGCGCATATATTGTATACAAATTTAAGAATTATGAAATATTTTTTAATCGCAATTAATCGATTTGACAGCACTACTGTAGAACACACTTATAGGAAATGGAAGTGTGAAAAATCTTATGGTTCAAACAAAGCCTTTCACAAAAATAGAAGTTTGGTAAGGATTTAAAATGATAAAAGATAAAGTCCAGGTTTCAAGCCTGACAAGTTGGCGATCTTTTAAGGAGGGTTGGTCCTAACATCTATTCCAGACTTGGGTTAAGCCTCTTAAATCTCTCATATGTCTGGAATTATCTCTCTCTTTGATGTGATGTCAAAGCCCCTAAAGGTAAACAGGTCTACCTTGATTGGCGAGTACCACTTCTGAGGAGAGATGGGTTTCCTCATGCCGTTGTTCAGGGTGCGTGTGGGTGCGAACTCAAACTCCTGCTCTGGCATTTGCACTCGAGCATTCTTAGCTTTCTCAAGTTTGGCTCCTTCCTCAGTGGACCCCCTATCTCCCCAGCGCACCTGTGCCACACACAAACACATCACTTCAAGCTGTTCTCCAAACTCTATTCCAAAACCCATTTCACAAAACACACTCTTACTTCCATTCTTTTAATGCCGCCAACTCCTCTGCCACCGTAATATGAGGCGTCCACCGTCGGCCAATTCTTCTTGGGATAGCCATCTTCCTCTTCATCCTTTATAGAGAAAGTAAACCAGGTAAAGTAAAAGCCTGTTTTGGGGAAGTAAAGGTGTCAGCCGTGTACCCTTAAAGGAATAGTTCACCCACAAATGAAAATGATTTCATAATTTACACAAAAGAACACTGTTGACTTCCACTACATGGACACAAAACCACCAATACATTTCTCAAAAGATCTCCTTTTGTGTTTTACTGAAGAAACATTCATGTATAGGTTTGGGTTATACCGTTCCTTTAAATGAAGGCTTTTCTTCGAAATGAAATGGGGTCATTTATTCCCACTGAGAAAGCAGCGTGTCCTACATTTTCCACAAGTTTAGGTGTTAATGGCCCCCAAACAATACACACCTTCAGGAACCGCAAGCATTTCTTAATTTCTTCCAAAAAGAGGTTTGGGACATGTCCCATCTGTCCCTCCCGCAAACTGCTTACGGCGACGGAACATCAAGGGTGCTGGAAAAGTGAATTCCACATACAATATCTCACCATCATCCTTTTCGAGAGCAGACAGGAAATGATGTCATTCTGCAGTCATCGATACTCTCGGCATTACTGCACATATGCAGCTCATTAAAGCCGAGACACATGTCTTGTGTTCCTGAGCATCTCACTGCAGTCAGATGATGATGATGGTCCTTGTCATGCACATTCTGCTTACACAGCTTTTTAGATATCTGTCCCTTGACACTTCAGTGAACGGTGTTTTTAATGGTGCTCAATTTGTCTTAGATAAGAACCGATCACTCATGAGTTAGACATCAACTTTGGAGTCCATGAGTTTTGCGGGCAGCAATCCCGGATGGGTTTGGATTTCACATTGTTACCTTAAACCCCACACAACCTGCCTGAAGCTTTTGGAATTTCCTGTTTTGACGAATCAGACAATCAGAGACTTGGAAAGGAGAAATTGACCGGGTTCAAATATATGACGGTAAGTTGAATAGTTCTCAGAATTCATCGATTCGAAGAAGAGTAGAGCTGTTTTGTGTTTCAAAATATATATTATTGTCATGTTGGATCATATATAAACCTTTAAATCACAGATGTCTTCTGACACAGTGTCTTTTGTCATTAAGTTTAGGTTGGAGTAAACCGCCGTGTCTGAAAAAGGTGACTTTTTGGAGCAAATGTCACCCCGTGTCTTCTTGTAATCACAAGTAAAGCGTTTGGAAGAAATCTTATTTGAGGAAAAAGATTTCATGGCAAGAACAAAATACAGAGACACTGAGGCGTAGTACTTGATGTCATTAGTCACGCTTATTAAACTTACCTTCCTCAAAAGCTCTCGAATCGTATTCTCGCTTGCATTCTAAACTTTCAGTTACTGCACAGAAAGTCGTGCCAATAGACATATAAGGGCTAGTTCACCCACAAATACAACAAATATTGCTTCATTTATTCACCCTCATGTCATTTCAAAACTGAAAACACAAAAGAACACTGACCTCCCATTGACTTCCAATGTATGGACATTACTCAAAATATTCATATACAGGTTTTCAACATCATGAGAGTTTTCTGGTGAACTTTGAAATTGTCACGACGTTTATATGAGCTGATATCTTCAACTATTTGATCAATTGTTTGAAAGCGTCTTACCGAACTGTCTTCCATCACAGGTGGCGGTGGCTCATGGACAATCTGAAGAGAATGAGAAGAACTTGAGAAGGGCTCTTCGTGTCATAGCAATCATCTTGAAATGGAAATGACATGCTAATGCATTTTTAAATTCAAGATATTTTCCATGGCTCTGAATTTCTTCTATGCATGTCAGAAAAGACATTACTGGACTCTAGTTTGAAAAGCTCAGCACTCGGTCTGGATATCGAGTTCTGGTTGGAGAAACGTCTGAAAAGAATGCAAGGAAGACGGGCCTACCAGGGTGCAGCAGAGGGGCCAAAACCACCAGAGTATCGCCATGGCGATCAGCAGCAGAAGGATGAGCAGCGCTATGGCCAAGAACGTTCCGTCAGTCTGAGGAAGAGAGAAGAAACAGAGACCCAGAGGAGGTTTACGCTCCAAAGCAAATAAAGCCGGCGTTATGTTTCTAATGCCACGCTCGAACCCTGCTGGATGGGGCTCCACTGAGGAATTTGTGGTTTAGTGAAAGATGCAGAATAAAAATGTCTACTAATGGCGTGTTGAAACACTATCTTGATCTTGATTTTGAGTGATGATACCGTGAACCATTCAAAGTGATTCTTGCTTTCAGCGTTGAGTCACTCAGGACAGCACATGGATTACATTTCAAGTAAAAACTCTTTTTTTGCAAATAGGCTTAATCGCTACATATCACATTATATCTCTGTTGAAAACCTATAAATGCAGGTTACTGTACTTCCCTTTAGATTGACGTCAAATATGTATTTCCTGCATAATTATTTAATAATAAAAATTATTAAAATGTATGCATTTACATTTATCACACTACATTTTTTAAATACATTTATTTAGTTTACCGTTGCCGATCTGGGTAAGGTAAACGGACACTTTTGAACATGATGACTGTTTTTTTATATGGTCCAAACTTAACTTCCGCTAGTCCACAGCAAAATTTGAATTGCAATATTAATAAAAGAAAATTCGTATACAAAATATACAATTTAATGAGACCGTGTCTGATGAAACCGTCTCGTATCTATAACCGTCTATTGTATAAATAAATATGATATATATATAGATAATACTAATATTTTAGAGGTTTATTGATTGATTGATTTCTATTACAACAAGGTATTTCTGTTTATTATAGTAATCTAATGGTATTTCTTTTAGCCAAATCCCTACTGTAGAGAAAACAATTGAATTCTCATTACTTCCGTTAATATAATATTTCAATTCAAAAGGAATACAGTATAACATGATAGCATTGTTGAATGAGAATCTTATGAGAATCGCCTTTGAGAACAAGAGTTACAGAAATAATTACTTGTGTATTTCACCCATAGTTGGGTAAATATGGTCAAACAAACCTATATGTCCATATTCAACCCAGCTTGGCTTGCTGTATATTCCTTAGATTTTTGGGCTGATTTATGTGACGTCGTAAATATATAACGTTTTAATGTTTGAAACATTCTCATCTACTAAAAGTTTATAACTTGTATTAGCACCTATAGTACTATTGCTCTTTTATGACATATCGCTTATCGCTCCCTGAACTCTTTGTAAGTCACTTTGGATAAAAGCATCTTCTAAATGTCTAAATGTACTGTAAACCAGGCAAAAGCATCTCCAAGCCTTTGCGTTCTAGTCATTTGCTCTTGTCATGGCACCCCACCAGAGGAACATCAGTGTTAAGACAGTGTGCATACTGACTGTGTTCAGAGGACACATGGAAGATGGAGTTGAAATACAGGTAAAGCCCAGTGTAGCTGTACTGGCAGTGGCTCTGCCCAGAGTTACAGCAGAAGTGGGTTTGGCACTGCTGGCCTGCAGGGATACTGTACTCACACAGCTCACGGTTGTGATGGTCACAGAACTGGAGATAAAACTCAGGCCGTTGTTCATACTGACATGGAGAGAGGCAGATCTGTCAACACATGAGAGAGAGAACAGTGACGGTTCACGCTGAATATCCGCTGGTCAACCAGCGATCTAGTGTGTGCTGACCTCCTGAGCCTGCAAACAGACCAAACTTTGGCGTTTTTTATCTGTCCTACATTGTAAACATTTTGCCGTAGTTATGCAGCTAGTTGCCAATACATTTTTATTTATCTCATTTATTGGCAACAGTTTGTTCAAAGAGAAATTAACATTAAAGGCACAATATGTAAATTTGGAGCGCTGGATGCCGCACTTTCGAAACAACAAGAAAAGTCGAAGCTTAATGACATTATGTAGGAGAGTGGAATTATGGGACATGTTTTTTTCACCATCCAGAGGCGTTTGGAGATCGGCCATCATGTTCACGGACGAGGTAATAAATTAATTTAATTTTATGTCATCGTAATGAATTAGCTCGCAAGAAACGTGGAATGTAATGCTACGTTTGCCCGCGAACGATATTGGACTTTGTCAATTGATTTGGTAGCTTAAAAAGTCAACTACATTTACGCTTGTTTGTGTTTCCTTTACTTACCAAAGAGTCATTGTGATCTATAATAACAGAACAACAGATGCTGTATGAGCACTGCATTTGTGTGTTTTGCTGTAGTTTCTACAACTGGAAACTGAGGGTCGTGCGGAGCAGTGGATATTAAGTCACTGATACGAGACAAACACAAGAGAGACGAGGGACGGGACGTTATTTTAAACAGGAATTTTTCTGGATTTGCACATCCTTGGGAACACTTGGGATAATGTAAGTACACAACCGCATTAAATATATCACACTGTGCAAGTGATTTTTGGATATTTCATAACAAAATTCTTCCATATTGTGGCTGTATAATTTTTTTCTCAATATTGTATTCTGTATTTATTCTAACTGTATGTCCTGCACTTGCTAATGTCATTTCTGGTTAGACCTAAACTACATTTCGTTACACTGCGCTTGTATATGTGTAATGACAATAAAGTTGAATCTAATCTAATCTAATAACATGAACAAGTCTTTATCGTTGCAGACAAAAAACAGCCATGCAAATTTTTATAATTTTGGTTCCCGAAATGCTTTGCATGAGGATGTTATTATATCCTGTAAGGATAAACACTTATTCATGTTTAATGATCATTTATCTTTGGAAAAACTGATGCCAGTATATTAAATAAATGTAAATCTACAGTAGGTCATTGGCAAACTACTGCCAGTAATACTGTAATTTCTACAGAACTCTGCTTCTTGTCTTGCGGTTTCTCTTTTCTTTCCATTTTGACTTCTGCAGAAGAAAACTTTCCACCTTTTCAACACTTACGTTCCCTTCTCCTGCAGTACAGGCGCTGGGCAGAGCAGGTACGTGTCCTCAACGACCAGAGGTCTCTCCACTAGAAAACAAAACGCAAGAAATCAGATTTGGATGTGGATTAGTTTAATTACACTTTCACAGAGATCAAGAAAATGATAACAGAAGAAACGTTTGCTTTAATTAAACATTATTCCATATACACGCCACACTAAATAAAATGTTATGATTACAAATGTGATTGCTCCCCTAAACGGAAACGGAGAGAACGAAGCGGTTGCCAAGCAACACAGTGATGCTACAGTGATGCTAATGTAATGCGGCCAGCTGTATGTTTTGGGAATCTTACAACAGGGCACAACCAATCAGAATCAAGGATTATAGAACTGTTTTAAATGTGCAGAGTAGGTTAGTTAATTTATTCTCATATTATACATTAATTTTGTCATTTACGTAACCGTGGATTTCTGGATGTTGTCTAATTTACACTTTAAATAAAAAAAACACATTGTAAACTGCAGAAGCTGTTTGTCAATTTTGTTTAAATTAGCAATAAAGCTACTTTGAATGAATTTCTATGATAAAATCACCAATATCATTATCATTACAAAAGTGCTGCCTATAGGCTACCAAATAACAAATATTTTATTTTAGAAAAACATTCTGCTATATACGACAGTATTTGCCAGACACTATGGTTTTCGTGTAAATGTATTGTACAAGAAATCCCACTGGTTCAGGAAAGTGTAAAGAGTGAAATAACCACACAGAAACATGATCAGAGGGATTAGCACATTGCAGTTGTTTGGTAGCACGCACAGATATTTGGGTGTGTGACACAAACATCCAACTAACCCAAATATGATTGCATATTTTTATTGAAAAGCAGGACTGGAAATATTATTGACTTCCAAGTTGATTTACACTAGACACGCACACACGGGTGCTGGTGAGATGAGCCCTGCGTTCTCCTCTGTCATGTGATGTTGTCGGATATAAACAGCCTTCAAACGTCTATCAACAACACGCAAGGTCAATTTCTTCCAAAGGAAATCCAGCCAGCGTAGAACCACTCCATTAGTTACTTGATCTAAACGTTTGGCTGGAATCATATTGTGAAGGACATCATCTAGTGATATAACCACAACAGATCTCAGACCTTTACATTTTCATGACATTCTCTTAATTCAACTCATTTGCGTCGCACTAAACCTAGACAAAATCAAACATTCCTGTTAATATTTTCCACAGGCTGTTGTCTAATGGTGTGTGCATGTGTGTTTGTGCACATGTGGTTTATGTTGAAGGAAAGTCTTGTGATTTACAAGAACTGCGTGGCGTGCTAGATCACATCCCATTCTGAAAAACACAAGAGCCGCACAGACATTTGGATTCAATTGGCTTCTTTAGCATCACAAAAGCTCTGCGCTGTCTGCAGTGCCACATGCTCAAAGACGATGCTTAGGAATCTTAAATAAATACCACTTTAGCAGATTCAGCGTCTGTATTTATTGCCCACGACAGATTCGGATTTCCACATTAAGGTGTCAATCTTATCACCCTTAAACTAGTCGCAGTGATCATGAACAACCATCCCTTTAGTTTGTTATGGAATATGGTGATGTGTAATTTGTGTTACGAGTGTTCGTAACAGAGGTTTGTGTATGAATCAAACTGTCAGCTCGCAGCTGGCCATGAAAGGACCAGGAATGAATCTCTGCTGTTTTCACTTACTCACGGTGATGGTGTTGTTGACGCGGAAGCTGCAAAGAATTCTGTTTACGTCCCGGGCGTGAAGGAATCCGTTCCCTCTGATCACCACCTCGAAGGATTCTGTGTTATTGAGGTTTATAGAGAAAGGTAGAAAAATTGGTGGATCGGCAAAAGGAAAGTTCAGTCTAGATCTAGGATGTCTGTCATCATGTCTTCCTGCGTGGGACTCTGTCTTATGGGGAACACAGAAGAAGATATTTGGAGAAATGTCTCAGTGGTTTCGTGTCCGTACGATGGGAGTCAATGGGGTCAGTGTTGTTTGTTGTCAACAACATTTTTCTAAATATCTTAATTTGTGTTCTGCAGATAAAAAGAAAGTCAGACGGGTAACTGGAGGCTGAGTGGATCAAAATACTTCAAGACTTCGAACTTGAAAGCACAACAGAGCAAAAACACTTCAGAAAAAAAAGGGAAAAATCCATATTGCCCTCTTAGACTGAAAATGTTTGAAAGAATTGGATTTCATGTTTTAGGTTGTAAGTTTTATTTACACGCAAAACTAATTAAAGCGATTGACTGTCGGTCTGGATTGATATTAGTTTACCTCCTGCACAAATGCTTGAAGGCTCCACTGCGAGGATCTCTATGCAGGATCTCTTCAGAATCTGAGACAAGAAAACACATCTTTATCTTTTAATGTACTGTTCAATGTAGTTTTTTTTAAGTGGTACAGCCTGTGTTGACAAAGCAAATGTCGCATCTTTGGTATTTTATTTGATATGTCATGGACCCCAGCTGTCACCAGGCCAGTACCTTTTCAAATAGTGCACCTTTCCACCTAAAGAGCTCATATTAGTTCTTCATAGATACATATTGATACCAGATGTACAGTATTAGGAACTTTTAAAGGGTTACGTCCTAATGACAGATTGGGTACTTTTATTTTTTGGACAATTTTTCCTAAGCAATATATTTTCATAAATGATGTTTTTGTAGCTCTGGGTAAATTTCTTTCAAACTAAGCTGTCGAGATAAGCGCAGTGCACTTTTTATACAGCACATGCTGGCTTACACTGGGTTCACGCTAAACGCGAATTCAAGGGGCAGATAATCCAAAAATGAAAATGATTGTCACCTTTCACTCACCCTCAAGTTGTTCTGAAGCTGAATACATTTCTTTGTTTTTCTCAACACAAAGGAAGATATTTGGAAGAATGTCAGTAACCAAACAGATCTCATCCACCATTTACTGCCATAGTAGGGGAAATTAATACTATGGGAGTCAATGGGGGATGAAATCTGTTTGGTTACTAACATTCTTCAAAATAGCGTTCCTTGTGTTCAGTAGAACAATGAAATATGTCTGGAACTATCTAAATGATGACAGAATTAAATGTTTGGGGTGGACTGTCCCTTTAAGTCATTGCAAAGACACGTACAGATGTGAATAAAGGGCAGCACGAAAATAAATAATTTTTCCCGAGATTGTTCGCGTTTGGTGGGAACCCAGCATTACACTGGGTTCACACCAAATTTGAATTAAGCCTTTTGCAAGAATAAATGAAATACAAAGTCAATGCAAAGAGCATACAGAAGCGAACGCGTGTCAATATCGTCTTCCGCAAAGGTTTAAAATATTTGTCTTTACGCGTCACTCACGCGAAAAAAAATAATAAAGAGCGTGGAGCAAGATTGTTCGCGATTGGTGTGAACCCAGCATAAGAAATTGGCTAAAATAAATCATCTAAGAGAACAGAAGATTAGTGCTTCACAACATACATTTTTTAAATATATAAATAACGTCAATTTAGTGTCACTTTGTTTTAATTCACTCACCGAATCGATGACCCCCTGAAGCGCTTCAAAGCCATCATTCACTGGAAAAACATGATCTTTGCTATCAGCTATTGTCGCCAGCTGTACAGAATGAAAATCCACACTTTAGCATTTACTAGAACTTCAAGATATCTTCTTTCCATAACCAATTGTGGAACAACCCTCACAATGAGGTCATTTTGACCGTTGGGCAGGTGTGACTTTACCTGGGTTTCATTGAAGTCCTTTACTCCAACACAGTAGACTGAAGCTCCCAGTTGTCGCGAGCGTCCGGCCTGCCATTAAAACACGTCATATGATAGACAGGGGTCATGTTGGAGTGTTGGGTCGCATATTAGGTTATAACAGTATGATTCGGACAAATATTCTTGCAAATAGAAATCAAGATAACCAGACAGACAAAGTCTAAAAGAAACAAAGGTTCATGGTGCCAAACTGGCTCAGAGTAGCTTGTGTTGTTTTTGAGTTCAAACTGCTAGACATGTGGGTGAGAACGGCTTTTAAATTCAACTTTGTGTATCTGATAGATGTAATGGTCTGAGATATTTTTCTTCAGGCGTTTTTTTTCAATTGCAAAAGCTCATGATGATCAATAAGGTTAAAGTGCATTTCAGTGAGTTACGTAAAGCACTTTCATGCTGTTCTCATGGTAAGCAGGCTATGCAGATATACTCTTTTGATGAAAAAATTACAAGAACAAAACATGTCTTTACTCATTTTCTGTACAAACAGCATCTGTCACTGCGGGTAAATCCAATAGTGTTTTCCCCCACCGTAAGGAAGAATTGGAAAGGATTAATGGTCCAAGGTCTCACCTCCCTGGCCGCCAAATCAAACTCATTCTCCCGCAATTCTCCATCTGTTAGAGCAATGATGACACTCGCTGTGCGGTACCCTGACAGAGAAATATTCAATAGTTACACCTCCAGGGAGTCGAATGCTTCAATGTAAAACGACGAAAAGCTGGGAACCAATGTGCTTTTTCTTGATACTTCAAATCAATCTGCTAAAGTTTGAAATTTCATTCAATATCATGTTGAGAATCACTAAGTGTTGGATACTCAGTGTATCTCAGTGGTAAGAGCATTTCGTTAGCAACGCAAGGTTGTGGGTTCAATCCCAGGGGATTGCAGATACCTATTTATAGGATAATGCAATGTAAGTCGCTTTGGATAAAAGCGTCTGCCAAATGCCTGAATGTAAATGGATACGTGTAACATCTCACCCACTTACCATCACCTGTTCCATAGTAGATCTGCTCGCTTGCCTGGAAAGCCACAAAAATGTTTATTGCGATTGAAGAGTGCGTGCGGATTCTGCTAGAAGCAATGACAACAATGATGGCTCACCCTCTGAAAACCTTTGTGCATGAAGGTGTCTCCACCTGGTAACACTTGCTGAAGTTCCTCCAGCCCGGCGCCGATCCTTTCCCTGATCAGACACATTACAGACCATCACACAGTTTAAACACAGCTACCTGCAGAGTTCTTTAAAGTTTGGCAGAATCTGAGCTTGTACAGAGCGATCACAGATGTTTTGATCTTTTAATGCACCTTTAGAATAATGACAATGGTTTTGGATAATCTTACACCAGAAAAATACCAGAGGGGAGAAATGTTTGTCCAAGATAGCAATGAGATTAAATTAAGCTTCTAAGACATTTTTTAGTGATGCATTTTAGAAGACGTCTCAAAAATATTTCTGTAGGAGCAAATCGTTTCAACTCTGTTTTTTTATCTCATTATTTCATTATATCAACAGGCACTTCTATTTCGCAATTCCTAAACTAAAGCCAGAGGTATTAAATCACTGTCAAATCTTACAAGAGCTGTTGCATGTGTGCTCTCAGTATGGAACAGACTTTGACATAAGACACAACTCAAAGTAAAGTATTACCATGATAGCCCGGAGCAGAGAGGACTCCAAACTGACAATTCTTTTTGTCAGGTAATAGACTTAAGGTCACAAATGAATGTAAATATTTGGGGCACTATATGACTGCAGACCTGTCTGATGACAGGAATATTTACAGACAGTGTGGCATGGTCAGGCTAACATGTTGATCCGCAGATTTGGAATGTGCTCAATACCTCAATTAAAATCAGGCTCTTCAAGGCGTATTGCACTACCATGTATACTGCACATCTGTGGAGGCGCTATAAAAAGAGTAGTATGCAAAGGTTAACTGTAGCGTATAAAGATGCCTTGCGGATGCTTCTGATGGTCCCACGATGGAGTAGTCCAAGCCAAATGTTTGTAAACGTGGAAATCCTATGTACAGGTGCATGTGCAGGCTAGTTTGGCGAACAGTATCATCACTGCATTGACCAATCCTGGACTAAACTCGGTGCGATACTCCTCTAGTATTTGGACTCACTGGTTTATGAGCCTACCCAGGAGATAAATATATTGGTTTTTATGTGTGTCCTTAGTTTTTCTGTCTCTCTTTGTAATATGGACCATTATTTACGTGTCTGAAATAAATAATAATAATAATAATTACCTGTCTTCTGTCAGTTTCATTAGGATCCTGCCCTCTGTTGAAAACACTATGAAGGACATGCGAAGCTGAGGGCTGAAGAGAAAGAGCTACAGGTGAGGTTTTCTTTTGTGTTCATAAGCAGCTTAAATGCTGCAATCTTCTCCATCTGGGTGACTTAAGTGTAGTGGAATAGAATAGGATAGGATAGGATTGGATTATAATGGATAGGAATAGAATATGACCAGAATAGAGTGGAGTGAAATGGAATATAATAGACTAGGAATGGAATGGAATAGAATGGACTTGGAATTGGATATGGATAAAATAGAGGAATGGAATGGAATTGGGTAGAGGAATGGAATGGAATATAATAGAATATAATTGAGTACCTGATGAACTTGTGTGCAAGATGATCAACAAAGTAATAGATCTCATTCCAGTGGTGCTGGACACTTCCAGATCTGAGAATATAGATTAAAAGATTTCACTTTTAGTTTTTCAGCACAAAACATCATTAGTTTGTCTTTTGTTTAAATAGCATTTGGCCACATTGAAAATGTATCAAAGATCTTAATGTAGATCATTGCGTCATATATTTATTTATAATATATCAACCAATAAAGGTAAACACAATACACAGTGTTTTATATAACAAGTTAAATGACTCTAGTAAATAATATCTAATGTCAGCAGTCTCCCGCTGGTTTATTTTGCATATTTTGCATTAAGTGAATGTTTGGCTGAAAAGATGCGTTTTTAACCCTGGAATAGTGTCAGGAAGGTTATTCCAGAGTTTAGGTGCTACGTATGAGAAAGCTCGACCCCCTTTGGTGGATTTAGTTATTCTAGGTGTTATCAAACGAGTTTTGAGATCTTAGAGAGCGTGATGGGTTGTAGTGTGATAGAAGCTCTGTTAGGTAGGTAGGGGCTAAACCCTTTAAGGCTTTATAAGTGATTAAAAGAACTTTAAAGTCAATACGATATTTAATGGGTAGCCAGTGAAGGGTTGATAACATTGGGGTTATGTGATTGTATTTTCTGAACTAACTGTAGTTTGTTTATTGATGATGAAGGACAAACACTAAGTAGTGCATTACAGTAGTCAAGTCTTGAGGTCATAAATGCATGAATAAGCTTCTCCGCGTCAGCAACACATAGATTATGTTCGTCATTTGGCAATATTTCTAAAGTGGAAAAGGCTGTTTTTGTGACATTTGAGATGTGATTTTGAAATGACAGGTTGCTGTCTAATATAACGTCAAGATCTTTTACTGTATTTGTTGGAGTAACAGTACATCAATCAGCTTGCAGGTTTCAATCCGAAATATTCTGCTCACGTGTCTTTGGTCCGATAAGTAATTCTTCTGTTTTATTAGAATTTAAAAGAAGGAAATGACAGGTCATCCAATGTTTTATATCTTCAATGCACTCTGCCAATTTGGATAGCTGGAAAGAATCATCTGGAATCAAATGTCATTTTTGCAATGGTTCTTAATCATTATTACCACAATGCAAACATCTTTATAAATAAGCAAAGATTTTCTCAATCAAAAATATCTTTGTTTGAATGCAGGTTGGTTTTGACAACATATTTAAATGGACAGTTCACCCACAAATGAAAATTCTGTTATGAAATAGTATCAATACGTTTGTTTGGTTGAACACAAATAAATATATTTGAAAGAATGTTAGCAAGGGACAGTTCTGAGGCACTACTGACTACCAACCAAAGGGTGAGTAATTCATGACCGAATGTTCATTTTGGGGTGAACTGTCCCTTTACCAACATGGAAATGTGGAGGATTTAGAGATCCTAGATGCTGTTTTGGACAAATGAAAAACCTTTTAAATGCAGGGCACGTATGGTTTTTGCTACGAATCTTCACACTCTTGACATCCTTGTTATTTCAAGCGCTCAAGATGAATCCTGTACAAACGCAGAAGCTAATATCTGAGGTGTGAGCCGCCGACTCTGTTTAAGAGTGGAGTTTGTGTAATAGCTCATCTGGCTGGGCCGTTGCGGTGGAGACAAATCAACAAAGAATGTTAGACTTACGTAAGGGACGTCAAAGCTGTCCAAAGGCAATATAAGTTTTCCTCCGTGGACGTCCACCCCCACAAACACACCAGTGCTGCTAATTCAGTCTTGATCAATTCAGCAGATGTTGATGCATCTCTTTTCTTAGAGAGTAGAGGATATTTTACTGTATGAAGACAACTTCTTTTTTATGTTAATGCTCAAGGTGTATAAAGGACTGGATTTTGAGCAAGAAGCAAAAGTCAAGAACACAACCAAAACTGATAATTCTGTCATCATTTATTCACACTTTTATGACTTTCGTTTGTCCGCAGAACAAAAACAGAAGATCTTTTGAAGAGTGTTGTTAAAGGTACAGTTTGTGAAAACCATAGCTAGAGGGCGCAATATCAAAACAACAACAAAAACGCTGTGAAAGAGCGCAATCAATCCGACGGGAACAAGAAATCATGTAAGCGGACGAGGTAAAGTAATAAAGTTTTATAAACGTTGCGTATAATTGTGGTCCATAAACGACAGCTCGAAACAACCTAGTGGCTTCCAACAGGCAACACTGTTGTCATGCGGTTTCTATGTCAGTAAAGGCGTTAACAAAGGGTAACGCAGACAGGCGACTGCACAGCCCTGTGTCACTGTTTAGAATGGCGTTGGAAACATTTGACACATCATATAACACTGGCCAAGTGGTTTTTGGATATTTTACTGCAAACTTGTTACAAACTGCACCTTTAACTGGATCCCATTCACTTGCATTGGTTTTGTGTCCATACAATAGAAGTGAATGGTCGGTTACCATCTTTCTTCAAAATATCTTCTTTTGTGTTCTGTGGAAGAAAGATATGACAAGTGGGTGAGTAAATGATGACAGAGATCTCACTTTCGTGTTGACTTTCACTTTAAATGATGTTGTCCATTTGAATTCTGAGATTTACTTGCCTTCCTGTGGTTGAAGTGAATGATCACATTTCATATGTCTTATAACCTAAAGTCTTAGTCTGGATCTGGTTCTCAGCTTATGGTCTCAGACAGGACCGCAGTCTGATTCCACAAGACCAAGGCGATGTTAATGTGGATGAAATGTCTCGAGAGCACAAGACTAACTGACTATCATGTGTAAACAAAACGGCATTAACATGCAAATAACTCTTAATTTATGGAAACTAGAACATCAGAACAAAAACATCACTATCTTGTGATATAAGGAGAAGACTAACAATAAAAAGATCGAAAAGGTCAGCTATGGATAACAAAGTCATGACAGCTTTTTGTCATCATTGCTGTAACGTTTTCAACAGGAAAATGAAACTCGCATTGTGCGCCGATTCTCCGCCATGACCTCATCAGATAACAACCTCCAACCTTCATTCAAACACTTTCAGGCCCATAGTGCTGCATAAATACAGAGTTTTGCTTATAAATGCAAATCACATGATGAAAAGAAAGCAAACAATAGCGTGTTGCTGTACGTTTCCTCCCCCTTTTTGTTCTCTTTCTTCTATCATTCGTGTCCAAATATGAGTCTCTGGTGCGCTGTGATTCCAGAGAGCTCTGAGGCTTTGGTACATCTGGCCCTGCTGGTGAAAAGGTTCAGCACATGTGGAACCCAAACGCTCACCATCAGTTTCACCGTCGGCCCTAAATGGTTCGTTCACTTTATATATTACAAATAATCAGGAACCAAAACCAGACACACCAATAAAAATAAAGAGAGTAAGAAAACCTGTATCAAAATCCTTTATTAAAGAAAAGGTTTTGTATGTAATTGATTCAATAACGGAAAATAGCATTTTTTTTTAAATCATCTTTTAATATTACTTCAGTTGTTTGTGCGGGCTGACCGTGTTCATTTGTGATTTCATCAAACTCACGTTCTTTCTAAAGGTGGTCTTTTATCCAAGCTGCTTTCAATGTTAGTCTGATAATGGCATGCCGTGGTACAAATGTTTTGATGGCAATACCGTTTAAAGTGTTTGTGAATGTAAAGCTGTTGATTTCATGACTGGCAAAGGCATTGAATATGGTTTGTCTATCCCGCTTTTCACAAATTTGCTGGTGACATAAGTGCAGATGGAAAGCCACAGCAACCAAGAATCAGACTCTGTAAAATGACACTTGGTAAAAATTGACGGGTATTAGTGGGATTACACTAGAATAAATATCAAGATATATCAAAACCTCATATTTTACACATGACTTGAAACAAAAGGTTAAAGGTCACAGGCAAGTACACTCATTAGGTCACTGCAGAAACTCATCGTCCGGCAATGAGGTGATGCTCAGTGCAGCCCAGATCGCTGGATGATGAATTTCTTTGGAGACCACGATTGCCTGTGGACTTTTGTTCCTTCAAAATCGGCCTCGATCTACCATCACCGTGTCATTTTAATACCCTCTCCAAGCTTTGAAATAGAAAAACTCACTTGTCCAGCACAAAGTACAGGTCAAACCCTCCATAGCACGAGGAACCGGCCTCCCAGCG
This sequence comes from Barbatula barbatula, assembly GCF_947034865.1. Lineage (NCBI taxonomy): Eukaryota > Metazoa > Chordata > Actinopteri > Cypriniformes > Nemacheilidae > Barbatula > Barbatula barbatula. Next base: position 19,048,564 of record NC_136787.1, read on the forward strand.
TTCATAGCTCTGTCCAACACAGACCCTCAGGACCAGCAGTCCACACAACCACGTGAGCATCCTCGCACCCCTACGCCAACCGATGCGCATCGTTGTGGTTTACAAATGCAGTTGTAACCTTCTGCAAGTCAACAGCGCTTCCAGACAGTCACGAAGAAAGACATTCAACTTCGGCGGAGATGATTTTCGTCTTCACTCTCTGATCCATCCAGGCTGCACGAGGTCTGGCCTCAGAGGAGAAGGCATGTCTGTGGCAGATTCCCAGAGCTGCAGTCGGATCCCAGGACTCCAGGAGCTCCAGTTAAACTTGCATCTGGAGTTCAGTCACTCCCTCACAGAAGACAAGCTCATTTAACTAATACAGCAACCGCTTGCCCTCTGACGCGTGTGTTGATGGTGTTCGGGGTCAGTCTGGAACTTTAGAAAACACCTTCATGTGGTGTTTTTCAAAATGGGGATTTACATTGAATATGATGGGGGAGGGACATGGATAGTTTTGTTTCTCTCTCTCTGTTTCTCTCTCTGTTTCTCTCTCTGTTTCTCTCTCTCTCTCTGTTTCTCTCTCTCTCTTCTGTTTCTCTCTCTCTCTCTGTTTCTCTCTCTCTCTCTGTTTCTCTCTCTCTGTTTCTCTTTCTCTGCTTCTCTCTTCTGTTTCTCTCTCTCTCTGTTTCTCTCTCTCTGTTTCTCTCTCTCTGCTTCTCTCTTCTGTTTCTCTCTCTTTCTCTGCTTCTCTCTTCTGTTTCTCTCTCTCTCTCTGTTTCTCTCTCTCTGTTTCTCTCTCTCTGCTTCTCTCTCTCTGCTTCTCTCTTCTGTTTCTCTCTCTTTCTCTGCTTCTCTCTTCTGTTTCTCTCTCTCTGTTTCTCTCTCTCTGCTTCTCTCTCTCTGCTTCTCTCTTCTGTTTCTCTCTCTTTCTCTGCTTCTCTCTTCTGTTTCTCTCTCTCTCTCTGTTTCTCTCTCTCTGTTTCTCTCTCTCTCTCTGTTTCTCTCTCTCTCTCTCTCTCTCTCTGTTTCTCTCTTCTGTTTCTCTCTCTCTCTCTGTTTCTCTCTCTCTCTCTGTTTCTCTCTCTCTGTTTCTCTTTCTCTGCTTCTCTCTTCTGTTTCTCTCTCTCTCTGTTTCTCTCTCTCTGTTTCTCTCTCTCTGCTTCTCTCTTCTGTTTCTCTCTCTTTCTCTGCTTCTCTCTTCTGTTTCTCTCTCTCTCTCTGTTTCTCTCTCTCTGTTTCTCTCTCTCTGCTTCTCTCTCTCTGTTTCTCTCTCTCTCTGTTTCTCTCTCTCTGTTTCTCTCTCTCTGTTTCTCTTTTACATACACATTTCTTCCCTCTACTGCCACAGTGTGGTAGCATATAAGATGATTCCTGAGTCTACAAAGGTTTCTGGAAAATATGTATAAAATGCATTTGCATTTTTCACGATGCACGAAGAACACCCATGACATTCAAAGTATGTATTTACCAGGTAATCTATAGCAAAGTGGTCATATGAGCTACAGGAACATCAACATTAAAACATGCGGAGGAAAGTGAAGTACCTTTTGTGCTTGGAGTAGCCTACACCAACACCACATGATGCAAAGCCCGGTGACATCACATACACATAAACCCATGGCTGTATGGCAGGCGGAGGACGGACTCTCCGGGCACGTGACAGGTGCAACTGGCTGTTATTGCGCATTACAGTACACAGCAGAGCAGAAGCATCTGAACATCAGAAGTGTGGATTTATTTAAAACACTTGCGTTCATGCCTTCAGCAACAGGTGAGTTTTTCTTATAGAAATATAGTTTCATTTTATTTTTTGTGTCGTCCTTTTGATATTTTACAATGGCACTATTTTACATGAAGAATACATCTAACATGTGTTCAAGTAGTTCTGTTTTGAATCGAATACAGATTTTCTCAAATGAAAATAAAGTCTCTTGTAAAACTTTACAATAAGGTCTTATTACTTAACCTTCAAGTAACGAGCAACACAGTTTTACCGCATTTATTGACCTTTGTAAATTTGTTAGTTCGTGTTATTTAATTGTGCTTTTTCTAATGTTAGCAGATCTCATTTTAAAATGTAATAAATGTTCAACTAATAAATATATTAATAAATGCTGTGGAACTAATGTTCATTATTATTACCAACAAATGAAAGTCTGCTTTATTTACATGTGCGTACATACATGTAGAGGACTCAAATTGCTTTATTCTCAGACGCATGGTGCACACAAATAACAGTAACACAAAATAAAAAGCAGGGATATTTAAAAAAAGAAAAAGATAGTGAAGGTAGAGAAAGTGTGTTTCTCGTGCATGTTTATATTTATACCTGTCCCAGGATAACCGTCTTCCCTCTTTTCAAGTTCTAACATGGACACAATTACATTAAACCTCTCAACCACCAACCTCAGTTTGGACAACTGCACTCTCCTGCCGTATTACATCCACTCCGCAGGCATGACTGTGAGCTACATTCTCTCCTACTTGATGGTGCTTCTCCTGTGCATCGTCGGAAATGGGCTTGTCTGCCTGGTGGTCATCAGGAATCGCAACATGCGATCTGTAACGAACCTCTTCATCCTCAACCTGGCCATCAGTGACCTGCTGGTGGGCGTGTTCTGTGTGCCCACCACGCTGATTGACAGCCTCATCTCGGGTGAGTGGATGATCGTCAAAACCATTGCTGTTGTCTTCCCTGTCCTCTGCATCACCTTTATCATCTATCATCTTTTATAATCGTCATCATTACATTTATTAATATCGTCACTGTTTTCATCACATATTAGTCTCAATATCATCTGATCTAAAGTTGTCATCAATTTCGGTTTCAGAATGAACTTTTCTTTGATCTAACATCTTTATTGCCTGGTTTCACAGACGAGGCTTGAGCCTAGTCCCAGACTAATATGAATGTTTGAGCTCGCCCTGAAATATAAAAAAATATTTAAGTGCCATCGTTTTGGTTTTGTCTCAAGATGCATTTTTATAAAAGCGACTTAAATATCTTTTTACCTAAGGCATAGTCCTGGCTTAAGATGACCCTTGTCTGTGAAATCAATATGAAATGCAAACCATATGGAGAAACATTTGAGATTTTTATATCATTTTACTTCTCGTGCTTAAATTTACAGGTTGGCCTTTTAGCCAGATGACCTGCACGATGAGTAACCTTGTCCAGGGAATGTCCGTGTCTGCCTCCGTCTTCACTCTGGTTGCCATAGCAATAGATAGGTAACAATCAGTCCCTGTGTATGATGTGATGTATCGATGTAAAGTCCTTTAAGGGTTCAAATCATGGTAGAGTGCCATCATTTTATTTGCTTTCATGACCAAAAACACGTGCTGGTCCTTTTGTTCATCGAATGATGGAAAGAAACCAATCTCAGAAAGCATATCTTGACCATTTTACATTTACATTTAGTCATTTAGCTTTTATCCAAAGCGACTTACAGATGAGGAAACATTGGAAGCAATTATAACAACATAGGCAACAAAATACATAAGTGCATCAAACTAGTCCATTACAGTATACAAAGCTAAGAATAGTGAGGTTAGTACAAATTTATTTTTTTGATAAGGTTAAAATCAATCAGCTACATGTTGATGGAAGAGATGCGTTTTTTAAAGATGGCAACAGAGTCTGCTGATCTTGTAGCAGCTGGTAGATCATTCCACCAATGTGGAACAGATCCAGAGAAGGTATGGGAGAGTGGCTATTTCTTTTTTGGGATGGTACCACTAGTCGTTGTTCATTTGCAGACCGCAGTGATCTGGCAGGAACATTGGTCTGCATTAGCGAGTGAAGAAATGATGGTTTTATGATATATGATGATAGCTTTGAACTTTATGCGGGCGGCAACAGAGAGCCAGTGTAACCTGATGAAGAGCGGAGTTACATGCGCTCTCTTCGGTTCATTGAAGACCACTCTTGCCGATTCTTTGATTCTCGTATGCTATTATACGTAAAACATATGAGAAACATATGAGACGATCATGAAAATACACGAAGAGAATGGAGATGTCAAATGACTGCATACTTTGCAAACCTGCGCTCAGTTTGTGACGTAGTTGAGCTCAGGAAACATATCTGAGACGATTTGCTCTCTATTTCATCTCATTGTGCCTTATGCATAACAGCGAAATGTCTCTCATCGCAGGTTTACGGGCATCGTTTACCCTTTTCGCCATCGTCTGAGGCCAGTCTCCGCATTCTTCGCCATCATCTTCATTTGGCTCCTTGCTTTTGCCCTCATCTTTCCTTCAGCCGCGACCCTAACCGTCATACATCTGGATGACGTTTACATGGTCCAGGATAACCGGATCTACCCGCTGACTGTGTGTTTCGAAGACTGGCCCAGAGCCGATATGAGACGGGTCTACACCACTGTCATGTTCATCCACGTGTACCTAGCACCGCTCGGTCTCATAAGTATCATGTACGGATGCATCTCGGCCAAGCTCTCCACCAACCTGCGTGAGAACCGAGGGCGTTCCAGGAGAAGGATGAAAGTCGTAAAGATGCTCATCATGGTTGCCGTTCTCTTCATGGTGTCCTGGCTCCCACTCTGGACTTTAATGCTTGTGACAGATTATCAGGATCTGGACAGACAACAGATTGACTTCTTAAGTAGCTATCTTTTCCCTGTGGCGCACTGGCTGGCGTTCTTCAACAGCGGCGTTAATCCCATCATCTACGGCTTCTTTAACGAGAACTTCCGTAGGTGCTTCCAGGCAGCAGTGGCCTGCGGTTCATGCAATTCTGTTGTTTCTGAAATGCGCCACACGCGCTTTGCGCTCCCGCCTCCTAACAAGGTATTGGATGGGAACAGAGGTGTGGCTAGCGTGCAGAAGGAGCGCTGTTTCACAGCAATGCCCAGAGGGACTGCTCATTTCATTCAAGGAATTCACCTGGAGGACATGAATGGAATCACAACTCCTCACGAAGTACTAGGGGCTTGGATGGAATGAGCAAGCCTCGAATGATAAATTACTTAATGTCAATGATAAACCCTTAAGTTTGAGGTGTGGGTTATAATAGATTTGGTTACAAAAAAGTTCTACTATAACAATTCTGTGTCTATGAAATTGCATCCAATATACTTTTTTTTCAATACTGGTCCATCAGAAAACAAGTGCGCTGTATGCTGTGCATATCTGTAACACAAATGTTGTTTTTTTACACACACAAAACTGATTATTCAGACTTTATTTTTAACTGCAAAATGCTGAAACTTTCATTGTCCTTTTTTACAGTTTTTCTCCATTGGTTTGGCTCATTTCTTGAAACAGAAATTACATTCTAACAGTCTTACAGTTCAGCACAACACTGTAGCTCACTTGCAAAAGCTAACATCTCTCCCAAAACTGTTCACTCATCCTTCAAAACTAAATTCCTTTCCCATATAAACAGTCAGTGCCTCGAAAATGACAAAGATCCTTCTCAATTGCTTTGGCTCATTTCTTGAAACAGACCGGACGTTCTCAACACTCTTAATGCGATTGCCAAAATAGTGTGGATGGTTCAGCACAACACCATGGTTTACCTGCAAAAGCTCATATCTCTCCCAAAACAGTTCACTCATGTGTCAAAACTAAATTTCTTTCTCATTTAAACAGTCAGTGCCCCCAAAATGCTTCGTCCCTTTGGCATTGTGTAAGCACTGCAAGTCAGAATGTTTAGATGTTTTGTCACTATGGCAGAGGACCATTGAAACATCCCTCATGTCCACCTTTCAGTCTTTGCCCCGTCCTTCATTGACAATGGTTACTGTACTCATATTGTAGGTGAGGCCCTACAAGACCTCTCTGATTTTCAGGGATCAAATCAAAATGAAGGCGGTCCAAGAAAAGACGGAGCTTCTGTGTATTGTATGGGCCAGGACTGGCCACACCATTCTCAGATATGGCAGCACACATAGTAATATTGCCCCACTCGCTGGCCTGGGACATCCACCGTGGCCCGGTGGCCAATAATATTACGGCCATGTCTTCGGCCCTTGGCACTGAGATTCGAGCCGGCAACCTTCTGATCACAAGCCCAACACTCTGACCACCAGTCTGACCTTAGAATCTCAGTGCCAGCAGGTCATGACTGAAGGGCCCTTGAGCAAAGCACCTTACCCCTGATTGCTCTGCAGTAATGTGCCACTGTAGAAAAAAAAACTACTTGTAAGTCGCTTTGGATAAAAGCGTGAGCCAAGTCAGTAAATGTAATTATTCTCTACAATAGCGGAAAAAAAGAAAACATCAAATCAGTCATACACTACAGTTACAGACAATTACATAGGAATGTTCTATGTTCTCCACTAGTTCAATTTACTACTGGCCACTACTCCTGTGGTTCCGAACCTGGGGTACATGTACCCCTATGCAGAGGTACTACAGGGGGTATTTGACAGAAAGGGGAGGGGGAAACCATCAATGACTAGGCTTACTGAAATGTAAATCAAATAGTTTCATACCTGGATACACAAATCACGTAATACTGAAGCGAAAAAAGTTTGGGAACCACTGCTTTGGATCACCAGTAACTGACTTACATGTACATACTGGTACAGCAGCTCTTTCACTCTATCAGAGTTCGTCTCAAATGGTACCCTGTAAATTTGCTTCATTGTCATCTGATGCTTCTTCAATATACGGTCTATTGTGGAGATGCTTATAAAGTTGACATTTTGGAATATGGCATTGTCTTGTAGGATTGCAGTGTCTCATTGTGATGGCATTATTTGCCATCACCATGTTACAGATCTCTTGTTCATTGAGAAGTTTTTCTCTGCCACCTGTGCAAGGTTGTCGTGGAAAACTGTGTTTTTCAATGTTTTTCTTGTTATTTTTAGTATCATAAAATACCATTGAGGTAAGATATTACTGTAGGCCTATCACACACAAACACACACACACACACACACTGTAGAGCGAGGCACATTAGGCTGAACTCGGCGACCTGCCTCCGCCATTGTGAGGCCATGGTTGATGACATGGTCTATAATTGTGGCCCGAATTTCATCCAGGACAGCATGGTTTCTTCGTGCTCCTCTGCCTCTTCCCCCTATTCCATCACCACGCACCCTTACTACTCCTCTTCCTCCTCTTCTTCTTCCTCTTCCTCCTCTTCCTCGAGCAGGCAGTTGCCCTCGTTCATTTACTTGGCCAGGTGCCTCCATGTTCAGAAATTGTACTGGTCCTGCATGGTCAAGCTCTTTACATACATGTTTGGCAGCATTTACAGTCATGGACAGCACCTGTCAGGTAACTAAACATACTGTTTAATTGGTCATCTGAGATGTGTGAAACTCTTCCTTCGTTAGTCAAGTTCTAGTTTCACCTGATTGTCAATTGCTGTAATACATTTATAAAATGTTCCAAGGGATTCATATATGGTATTCATGGTATTATGTTCTTGACTAATTTTGACAATTGAACAGACTATTGTGCATGTGATGACTTATACAATGAAATGACGCTGAAACGTTTTGGAACGAACAACCATTAGACTGAGAATCGACAATCAGTTTAGATCAACAAGATCAATTCAATTGGAAATTGTGCTAAATGTAGGCTACCTGTACTTAATCATTTGCAAATATGTAGTGAGACATTGAGACATACTTAGACATTTGCAATTTGATCAAATGAATGAGAAATTCAATTCTGTTGTAAACAATTGCCAAGTTGTTTGGAGGTTTGTCCATGTTGTATTGAGAATGTAATTTCTGTTTCAAGAAATGAGCCAAACCAATGGAGAAAAACTGTAATATACTCACATTCTGAGGGATTCACAGCAAGTTGTTCATATTACTTATTTTTCGTCAGCTGTGGAAGATTTTTTCAATGTTTCAAAATGGCAGTGTCCTTATTCAGCTTGGGTAAGAAAGCCCCAGGAAACGGAAATAGACGATAAAAACCTGAATGTGAATACTTATAGCCGGGATTCTGTGTGACATGTAAGAGGCACAGAAAATATTGTGACGTGTTGTGGCTCGTGATCTGTTGTAATTTTATGTGCGACATCCCAAGTGCTGCTGTAAGCTTTTCTTAAGTGTTATTGTCTTTGAATTAGTTTACTGTTATGTTTTCCCAAGTAATGTTTTCAGATGGAGAAGTAAATATTTATTTACTTGGTCTTATTTTATCAGACATAAAGTAATCAAACATCAGCATCGTGTCAAGGACAACACAAAAAAGTTACTTATTTCCATTGTGGTCCTTACTGAATGTATATAAATGTTTTCATTTCTTTAGTAATTTATTTCAAACGGGATGTAATATATTTGTTCTGAGTTTTGCCAAATAATGTTTTCATATGGAAAAGTAAATACAACTTATTTATTTATTGAATGTGTAAATAATAATTTTATTTTGTTATTTAATCCAGTCTATATGTAATATATTTGTTCTGTGTCCACCATACCATTTCTTTATTTGCCAAAACCACAAAATATTAGCCTATGTAAAACAATGGTTTATAATAGTACTGCTACTGAAAAAAACATCTGCAAAAATGTGTTCTTGAGAAAGTACATATAAAAAAAAATTCATAACGATTTTCCTTCCTTAATTCACAACAGAAAGCTTTTGACATTTCCAAAGGTGAGTACCCAGAGTAAACTGCACTTTGGATGGATGGATGGATGATTGGACGGACGGACGGACGGACGGACAGACAGACAGACAGATAAGGTAGATAGATAGATAGATAGATAGATAGATAGATAGATAGATAGATAGATAGATAGATAGATAGATAGATAGATAGATAGATAGATAGATAGATAGATAGATAGATAGATAGATAGATAGATAGATAGATAGATAGATAGATAGATAGATAGATAGATAGATATAGATAGATAGATAGATAGATAGATAGATAGATAGATAGATAGACAGATAGATAGATAGATAAGGTAGATAGGTAGATAGATAGGTAGATAGATAGATAGATAGATAGATAGATAGATAGATAGATAGATAGATAGATAGATAGATAGATAGATAGATAGATAGATAGATAGATAGATAGATAGATAGGGTAGATAAGGTAGATAAGGTAGGTAGGTAGGTAGGTAGGTAGATAGGTAGATAGATAGATAGATAGATAGATAGATAGATAGATAGATAGATAGATAGATAGATAGATAGATAGATAGATAGATAGATAGATAGATAGATAGATAGATAGATAGATAGATAGATAGATAGATAGATAGATAGATAGATAGATACTACATTATGTCTTGTCAATTTTCAATGTAAAAGTTGTTAATAGCATATAAACAGGTTTACATACAAAAAAGGCATTGAATAAACAACATTAACAATTTACAGTTCTCAAAGGCAGACATATTAGCAATTACAATATGTAAGAATGAGTTTTTACATTAAGTGTATAATCATGAATAGCAATAATGGAAAATATGGAAAAATTAAAATAAATAAATGGTAAAATAAATAGTAAAAACATTTATAGATGGTAAATTCTTACAAGAAGAGCGAGGAGTTATTGGACACTTAAGAACTGAACTGACTGAAGAAACTGGAAACTTTATTAGCTTTTACATTTGAAAGTGCATCAAGAGAAGCAGAAACTATTTTAAATTCATTAGAAAAGTGAAAAAAATGTGTGTTCAGTGTTTAGCAACTTCAAGAAGCTTGTTAACCAAGTAATGTGACCAATCTTTCTTAAACGCACCAAACTTAATTCGTTTGTATTCGACGGGATTAACACATGTAACTACATGGACCCCAATCTCGACGAAGCGAGTTATATCGCGAGAGTAGCCGTTTCTGTGCGCTTTTCAAACGCTCTCGCGATACTTTACGGTCTATCCTGCGCAGCGCCTCAAGAAGTCGCGCACACTTTTCACGCGAACCTTCAAAATGATTCAAACGCAAATATCGTTTCTTATTTGTCTCAATAAAGCGGATCAATGCGCCGATGCTGCAGCCGTTCACGCACCGGACGGCGTCGCGACTCACAGGACAATGATGTCAGTCAGGTACGTCAACGAGCGCTCGACGCTGTCGTTTCGAACATAGCGCGCGCTTGTCCTCTATGAATATTTATGAAGAAATACTATCCCACAAACCCGAGTGAAAAAAACACTTAAAGTCCCTCAATGATGCGCGTCTGTCAGAGCCCGGACACGCGCACGCACGCACAGAGGGGCTCCGAGCGCTTTGAGGGCGCTGACCTCCGATCTGTGATGTTTGTAAGCTCGACGCTGGCCCGGGGCCCGGGTATGTTAGCGAATCACTGGACTAGAATAAAGACACTGAAGAGAGCAAAGCCTCGCCTTCCCGTCAGCTCCCATTTTCCCAACTGTTCCCATCACAGCCTCTCCGGCGGCCGCAGTCGTTCCCGTCATGAAGCCCCTGTGGACGTGTTCGCTTGTCTTCAGTCTTCGGCTGTTGCTGTGGATCGCAGTGGACGTGAACGCGCAGTATCGCACAGGTCCGGATGAAAGTGATGCGGTCGACTACAAGGACCCCTGCAAAGCTGGTAATATCGCATCCATATCTTTGCGTCATGTGGGATTTTGTTGTTTTGCATTGTGTTTGTTTGTTTGTGTTTTGTTTTGCTGTGCTGTTTGCATTGTGTTGTAGTGTGTGGTTTTGTTTGGCTGTGTTCGGCATGAGATCCAGAAGTCAGCATCCTCAGGCAGTGCAAAACTTACAGCAGCCTACAAAGCTTGAGATACACTTGGACGAAGACTAAAGTTTAAACCGATGTCCTGCACGCACAAAGCTCCTATTCAGGGGGCGAATCTTTGTAATGGCGATAGACAGCTGGCCACTGAATAGGGAGTCGAATAATTGTCTTGCCTCTTCTAATCGAATTTAATATGTATTGTTTAAATGTCGCCCCCGTCATGCCGTGTTCTGCAAATCCCTACAAAACGCATTTTAATGAAACATATCAACCCTGCTGTTACCAAACCGCTGTGTGTTATTTTCTATGTAGTGAAGAGAAACGAAGCCTTTTTATTTGAATCATTCAAACAGGTTCTTTGCCTGCTGAGATGTCAGCGACCTTGTGTATCTGAATTTCCACCCACACTGTGAACTTTTATGCAACAAAAAAAAGGTGTTTAAAGCTGAATTTTGTTCATGATGTGTTATTAAATGTTTTTTTCGAGAAGGACTGTCACTCGAGTTTTCATCATCCTCCCAGCATGCATGGACGTCATGTCATTAAAAAGCTTAACAAGAATGTAATGTGGGCCGAGCACATCGAGAGAGTTCATTTCATCGTTGTTATGCACAGTGCTGAAATAGCAGAGGAATTTGAATGGCATACCTGCGGTGATTAAATGCAGGGGTAGAAATACAACAACAGGTTGTAAATATCAAGCCATTTTATTACTTTTCCTTAACAGAAACTCCAGGCAGGAAATGGTTTGGATGGAGGATAAAATTTCTTTATAAATAAAAAAATTGGGGCAAAACAGAAGCGAAACATGCCTGTGTTACGTTAACAAGTCGGAGGGGTTTAAAGGAAAAGTTCACCCGGATATGAAAATGTTCTCATAATTTACTCTATGTTGCCATGGATTTAATGATGGAGGCAAGTGCTTTTGCCATGTCGACGGCCATTTAAGAAGATAACATGAATGCATTTTTTTATAAAATGTTTGGTTTATGTTCAACAGAAAAGGAAAGGCATTATCTGGTATGAGTAAATTGCGACAGAACTTTCATATGTTGTTGAACTATGGAACAAAAATCATTCAGAGTAAATGTGGCGGGTCCCCCGGGGTGAAGAGTTTCCCAGACCGTGCTGCCCTTCTCTCACTGTAGCTTTTAAAGCCCATAATGGATCTAACAGGGTTGTTAAACACTGGAGTTGGTTTAAAATATGTTGTTGGTGTGCATTTGAACGAAACCAGATGGAGTTTCATCCAGATATATGTTATTTAGATTCAGACCCAGTAGTTTGACACCGGAAGAGTTAGCACCATTGTTAAAATTCATATATTTTTATTAAATGTTTATACTTATCGCCGCCTTAGAATAATAAGGTTCTATCTGCGTTCTGAGTAGTTTTGAGATTTTGAGCCGATAAATTATCGGTCATATCGGTATTGGCCGATAAATGGTCATTTTTATGTTATCGGTATCGGCAGATAATACAAATTTAGGATGATATATTATAGCGATAAATAATAAATAATTTCCTCTGGTTAAACTTCTTCAGCTGCGGAGTTAAACGTTTTCAGGGTTGCTCTGGAAGAACATATAAAAAATATACCTGTAGTAGTACATGATTTACAGAGGAAGAAAGAGAACTAACGGTTACCAATGTTTTCATATAAAAGCAGTTTTACACTTTTTGCCTTATTGAGTCTTAGGGAATTTTAAATGAATATCTAGATACTGTATATTGGCCAATATATCGGTTATCGGCTTCCAATGTTAAAGAAACATCGGTTATCGTTATCGGCCAAAATTGACCTATCGGTGCATCCCTGGAACAAATCTCTTTCATAACAGAGACCCTAAATATATTCTAAATGTACAATATCAACATTTTCCGAAATGTGTGAATACGGATTTTTGGAAAAGGTAAAAATCTGAAAAATCACTTTATGTTTATTGTAAGGTTATATCTGCAAAACATGAATTGAAGCAAAACAAACAATTTCTTAAACTTTTTGTCAAAACATTACATTAGTGTTCAAATGTGTTAATGTATAAAAAGTTTTTTTACGTTCTTTTATGAGATTTATGTAAATTTCAGGAAGCATGACTTTTTTTATCTATATCTATTTTATCTATAGTGCAGATGTTCATTTTGGTTAGGAATATATTGGGTATATCAACACATTATTGCAGGCACCATTACTTTGACTTTATCCACAGAAGGTGAGTGTGGCTGAAATAACATGATCATGTTTATTGTTGTCATTAAGACCGTTGACATTGTTGACTATTTGGTCGTCTTTAGGGCTTAATATTGTAAGATGAAAGGCATTAATCGCATTATGAGGAATTAGGAAGCTAGCGCTGCTGGCTAGTGTTGTGTCTATAAATCTACAAATAAACTCCTCAACAAAACCTAAAACAACAAAAATTCTCCTTGAGGTTTCTTTTAAACATTGTGTTTCCTATATTTCCCACTGTCACTGAGGAGTCTGGTCACATGACATATACATCTGATCCTGATTGGTCCTCATATGTGTGTTTCCACAGTGCTGATTGGCTTGCAGACAGAACCTTATAGAACCAAATTATAATTAGATTTTGTAGATAGCACCTTTTTGTTTTCTTTAAAAGCGTCCCAAAATGTTCACGTTTACAAAAACAAATGTGGCATAATATACATAAGTTAACACAGAATAAGAATATGTGAATAACTCAATTTTGACCAAAATGTCAGAGAGATCTTTATATTTCTAAGGCGACGATGTGTGTTGTTTACACTGAGTGTATGTTTGTAAAGTGGCTAAGAACAGATTCTGTGGAGGCACATCAATGATTTATAAGCCGTCAATGCGACTGAACTTTCAATGTTTGTTGTGGCTTTTTATTCCACTGTCAGTTTTAAACCAAACAGCTTGAAAGATGCAGAGGTTTCACCGTCAAGTCTGTTAGATTGCAGATTGTAATGTGGAAATAGGTTTGGCGTGATTGATTGGTTTCTGTGTCTAACAGTAAGGGCAAAAAAGTCATCGACAGGAAGGTGTGAGTGTTTGACGAAATCCACAATTATGGAAAACATGCCTGAACATTCAGAGCTTTGTTTTGTTTGGCATCTGTTTCAGGCTTAATAAAGTCTCCTGCCAGGCGGAGAACATGGTATAACAGTTCTGCGCTGTCAAAAGAGTCAACAAACCAATTAAATATGCGTTCAAATCAACATTTTATATAGCTGCCTGCCCGCCAGGACTTGCACATGAGATCATTTCTTATTTGTAAGTAATGTACTTCATTAAAGTGTGTGAGAATGCTCTACATGGTTTATTGACAAATTGATCTTTGGCTTTTTTTAAATTATCCATATTGTGATTTATGCAAACAATGATTAACCTTATATACAGTTATGCAAAGTGTCCTAAATAAAGATCTCCAGGCTGTTCTCAGTTGCATGACCAACATAGACTTAAATAATTTTAAGTTGTAGTTCATAAAGATTTACGTTCTTGTAAATAAAAGCATTTAAAAACATGTTTTTGAAAAGGTTAACACAGAAAGTGTAGTTTTATGCCAAAAAGAGTTATTCAGACATTCATTTGGATTGGAGTTAACTTGCTTTATGTTTCAGGGCCTGACATTTATTTCGTACTTTTTTATTCCCGAGCTGTTTACGTTCATGAAACGGACTACTTTTACAAGGAACTTTGCTCGTATGGTAATTTTGACCTAATTTTGTGTCCGTTTCCGAGTGAAAAGACGTGAAAGTGAACTTGGGTTTAGTACTTTGCGCTCTGGGCACTTCTGTTTAAACCCGTTTTCTGCATTAGGTTTATACTGCATACAATACACGCAACACAATTTCTTATTGTTGCAGTTTTGTACCGCAGCCGGGGAAAGTATTCTGCAGGCTATTATTTTTAGCTATGATGAAGCCCATGCCAACATCCTACCCCTCCTGTGACCCATCCTTTGGCTATATGTTTCAGAGCCAATGAGCAACCGAAATAAAATAATAGCCTACTTTAAAAACTGCATGATAAAAGAATTGTCTGCATTAATTAATCAATGCATTAACGCGATAATAACACGTTTAACTTGTCCAGCCCCAGTTAAATACTTGCAGACTTCAAAGGAATAGTCCCTTAGTAAGCAAATCATATGAAAACTTTCCTCGACTACTTGTTTCCCAGCACGTTGTGATGCAAAATCATTAATGTGTATTATTATTATTAACAACCAAAATATTATTTTTTTGATTTACCGTCTGCGACATAAAATCATCCAGTATAATGTAAAGTGCAAATGTAATCATGACTTTAAATTGGACGGTAAAAAATTTAAATCATAGTGAAGTGAACAAAATACTCGTGAGCCCTCCCTTTGCCTTCTTGAGCAAGGTAAATACATCTGATTACGTCATGAAATGATTGCACCGTAAGCCTTGTTATATGAAAAGTTAACATTAACAAGTTATAAGAAAAGGTGGCATATAGACTAATCCCTCATGGTGCTCTGCATTTAGCCCTGGGTTAAAGTTTAACAAGCCTTTTAAATAAAGCCACGCCACCTGTGCTTTATTATTAATGTCTTAGACACACATCATATTTGTAATTAGACAGACCCTGGGGCAAAGTCAACTGAGTCTGGGTGTTGGTTCTAGTTTGTGGATATTTTTCAGCATCTCCTGCCAGGCCTGAGAGTCTATTAAAAGTCTGAGCTGGAAACATAAAGATTGCAGGTGTGACCCCAGAGAGTTACTTAAGTGTCTCTGTTGGCCTTGAGCCATTGTGCCTATGACCGCTGATTCTGGTTCTTGGTCCCCATGCACTCAATTACCAAGAACTTTGTGTCGGGCTGAATGCTTCTCATTATAGCAAGATATTTTCCCCGTCAGTCCCCAGGAAAGGGGCGAAAAGTATCAGGATTCTGCTTTCAAATGTTGTTTTTTCCCCTGATTCTATCGAGATTCGAAATATGTAAATTTCTGAAACCGTTTTCTGTCTGTATAGTGTGTAAAAATACCTGGGGTTGTGGAGGACATGTGCCAAAAGCTTTTTAAGAAATAAAATGTGTTTTAGAACGGTCTCTTGTTATGTTTAAGAGTTTGTGATGCTGTCGTTTGTGAATCTCTGTTTTAGCTGCTTATCTGGGGGATATAGCTCTGGATGAGGAGGACTTGCGCTCGCTTAAGTTGAACTACATTATTGCTGCACTGAATGCCTCTTCTAACCTCTCTATATCTGAATCAGGTCAGCATGGTTATTAAAAACAAGCTGCTGTTCCAATGCCGTCAAACTGTCTAATTTACAATCGCAATTTTATATAACATGAAATTGTATACAAACTATTTTAAATGCGCGTGTTGTCTAAAGTATCATCTTTACTATAGCTAACAGATCCTCAGCTAGTAGCAATGCAGAGAACGTCTCGGCCAGTCGAATTCTCCTACGCAGAAGAAGAGCAGCCACCGCCAGACCTGAACGAGTTTGGCCGGATGGCATTATCCCGTATATTATTAGTGGCAACTTTAGCGGTAAGATGCCATTTTTTATTTGTATGAGGTTGTGATTTTTATTATTTTATTTTTAATCCCGCAATCCATAACGTCTTGGGCTCTGTTATTGAGCAAGTAGACCTACATAAAACAAAACTGTCTTCTTGCCTCGACCGTTTTAAAAAGATAAATCGAGGACAGAGGAATGCATTGATTTTGTGCTCTCTGTATATAGAAAATGTTAATAAACATCACCAGTTCAAAGTTGGATATGAATTGTCATTATATGAATGAATATCATTCAGAAAGTTAAGTAATATTCATTTAATCTTTCGGTGTCACTGTATCGGTGAAAAATGTTGTATCTGCATCTCTAATAATTCTGCTTTATGAGTTAAAATGTTTGGTATGATTTTGCGGGAAATATCAGTTTCTATTATTATATATTATACTGTATAATATGTTGTTTTAAAAATAACTTCATATTACATATGATCTTATTTTTGTTATTATTTGTGCATATTTCGAAGCATTGTTCAACAAACCTTTGTCTTATTATCTTATCGTCATGTTTGCATTGTTTTGTATATTTCTTTACTAGTATGTTGGGCTCGCCTCTATACGAGGCTAACTGTTAACCTAAACATAATTCTAACTCAAAGCTTCACGCTAACCTTAATAGTTTGCAAATTTTGCAGCCGACTAGTTTAGAATACATTTCCATTTGACCTGGATGATTCAGGACATGTCTTTAACGATTTAAACCCAAACCCCTGTAGGCAGCCAGCGAGCGGTTTTCAAGCAAGCCATGCGTCACTGGGAGAAATATACCTGCGTGACCTTTGTGGAGAGAAGCACAGAGGAGAGCTACATCGTCTTTACCATCCGGCCATGTGGGTAAGTTCACCTGCCGGTCTCTAGAGACAATAACTCGCTGTTATCCGTCCTCCACATGAATGATTTCAGTTTTCCCCTCGGTTTCACAAGGCACAGCAGATCGCTCCCTGAATTGAAAACTCTCCAGAGCTTTTTTCCAGCACTTTCTGTTTTCCTGTCTTTCTATAGGCACCAACTGCACAAACACAGCTAGTTTTCTTTGAGAACAAAGCTGCTCCCAGCAGGTAGTGTCGCTGCGTGGCGGTTGTTTGTGACTGTTGTGCTGATGTTCTCTTTTTATGTTTCTTTTAACATTATTCCTAGCGTTAAAGTAACAGTTCACTACAAACTGAAAATTCTCTGAATTGACATTTACTGTGTGGTCGTATGGACGAAAACAGACAAAGCCTTTCGTTGAGGTCCTCAAGTGAACCGATCGCCACAACACCACAGTTCCTGAAACAGAAGGCCATGTGCCCATTTGACAAAAACATCTTCGTTTTGGACACCCTCTTCACAAAGCCCTATTTTCTGTGTGGAAGCAAAGCTTGACCTTAGGGTCTGATTGACCATTGAGCTGACTGCATTCTTTGTGTGAATTGAACACAGCGTTGTTGAACTTTGATAAATCGTGCGTTGAATTTGTTTGAATGGGCGAAGAAAGTAATGACCTTCACGTTGCTTATCAAAGATGGTTTTCATTCGTGGTTGTTTTAGTTTACTAAAATTGGAACTTTGAAAACGTTTCTGTTCTTTGAAATTAAATACAATTTTGACCTAAAAAATGAAGGAAAAAATTAGTTTTAAGAACTTAAATTATAATGATAAAATAAAACAAAAATTAAATGAATTAATCATATTCAGCAACAAAAAAAGGAAAAAATGTATGATACGATGACAAAAGCGTATACCAAATTTGCTTATACTAAGTAAAATTAGCATCATAACTGAAAATCGAAAAATAAAAGCAAATTACAAATATTTATAAAACAAAGTCAAACTAATATGAAAAGCATAATAACTCTTGTGTGTGGTGTAATGTTAATCTGATCCTACTTTGATTTGGTCAAAAGTGACACATTTTGAGTGTTTAGCTATTAAAGTAAAAATGTTTCTTAACAACCAGTTTATCTTCTGAATGCTCAAGAATAAAAATCTGTATAATAGTTTACAATAGAAAACCTACGGCAATAGCCTTCTGTTTATCAAAACATATTATTTTACATAATATTTGGTTTAAATATTTAATGTTCTATATTAACTCAATTTCAGCATTACAGTATCACATGTTTGGTTTGTCAAACCCTCGGATTATGTTTTGGTGTCAAACTTACAAAATATGTAAAGTACTAGCAGACAAAACTTGATGTCTGTCTGCAACAAGGCACAAACTACACCCACAAACATCAGATCAACCTCTTGTTTAAAGGTTTATCCAAGAATGTTTTGTAATCCCAGCTTTGCTCTTTTGAAGGTGTTGTTCATTTGTAGGGAGGAGAGGAGGAGGTCCACAGGCCATCTCCATCGGGAAGAATTGTGACAAGTTTGGCATCGTGGTGCATGAACTTGGACACGTCATCGGCTTCTGGCATGAGCACACGCGACCTGACCGGGACAATCATGTTGATATATTTCGAGAAAACATCCAGCCGGGTACAGTAACTCTCTCTCGGATGAACTGCAGTTCGGAATGACTTCCTGTGTAATCTAATGAAATGTGAAAGGGTCTGTTACTAGTTTTCTGTGTTTTACAGGTCAGGAGTACAACTTCATAAAGATGGAGTCTGATGATGTAGATTCCCTGGGCGAGGTTTATGACTTTGATAGCATCATGCATTACGCCAGAAACACCTTTTCAAGGTTTGCAGTCATAAACTTTTATTAAAATGAGCTTATTTATTTGTTAAAATTATTTCCCAAATTAATTGAAATGTCTGCTAGTTTAGAGGCCATCTGTATGTATTGGAGTAGACACTAATATATTTAGCATTATAAATATATTTATAGTTATTGTTTTTTGTTTAAACATGTCAACACGTCTCAAACTGCTTCCGTCCAATAAGCATTAGCAAGTACCAAATGTGGTTCATGGCAAAACCTTTGATTTGTCCTGCCGCAACATGCTTTTTCAATAAGAAATGTGTGGTCAATGCTTTTTATCTTGGGCCTTTAATTCAAACACATTTGCTCTAACCAAAATTTCGCTTGTCTGGTGCGAGTTGATTGGTTGGAAAGGTCGTTATTTACTTAAATGTCTAAAGAAATATGCAGATGCCATTCATTTAGAAGGCTTATCACAGACTAGTCATTCATGAAACACGAGGAGAACGAATTTTTGTGTAAATCGTTCGTAAAGTCGTTCTGACACGAACATTATCGGATTCATGAAAATGTTGGGATTTTTTAAATGTTAGTTGGAACGAAAGAAATGTTCACCTGCTCCCCACCACGTGTTAACGTCTATGTAAAACATAGAAAGCATGAATCGTAATGATGTTTAACGAGTGCCTTTGCCGTGTCATTTTTTCGCTTTTACTCCTGGGTAAACGCAGAGCTCGTCACTGTCCCTTTTTACAAAGCTGTCCAATCACAATGGAGGAGAGGCGGGACAAACACTGATTGTACATTGACCAATCATTACACATGTACAACACAACAATAGAGAAATTATTATTGCTGGTTACTGCATATTTATATTCAGTAACATTCTTCAAATTAAGATACTGTCGTGAATATACCGTGAATCATAGCTGGTCTTTTTCAGAAGAGCAGCCAGCATTGGTGAGGACTTGTAAAAAGGCTTTGTGAAGACACATTAGACCCATTGCTCTCTCATGCATTTATGCTATAAAGGATTATGCTAATAGTGAATAAGCATGCATGCGCCCTATTTACAAATGATTGGAGTTCATTATATATATTAATGAATGTTTCATGATTGAGGCCCACTGTGTGTGTCGATGTCTGTAATGTACAGTGTCTGACTCTAAAAGGATAAATGTAGATGATGGGGAGGAGAGGAATCTGAAGACTTGTTATATTCACATACTGCTGGAATCCAGACTGTGAGCCAAAGTTTGAGAGCAGCTAGATGTGTTTTTAGGTAGGAAGCGCTCTGGTCTGTTTCATTGGGTCTCCCATAGTTGCCCTTAAAAGCTTTGGAGTTGACCTTGATGTGGTTTGCTGATTATGTTAATGGAGTCATATTGTGATCATTACACAGTGTCACAAATGATTGTGTCGCCTGGCTTTTTATAATACGATTCTACGGTGGTAATAATGGCGGTTATATTTATTTTCATGTAGCATCAATGTTTTAGTGTATATTCAGCTCAAGTGAATTTTGGGCTTATATCATTAATTTCGTTACATCGGTATATTGCAAAATAAAACTGTAAAATTGTCACATATTTAAACAATTATTTTCCAATTGTCACTATCAGAAAATCATCTGAAATGTCTGTAGCGCAGGGAAGGTGGGATGAAGCGATCTACGTCTAGAACTTGGTTTGTGAGGACAGTATTAGCGACAAACAAAAACCATCAAATGTAGACTTCTGAAAACTGTTATGTTAAACTTTTCCGCAATTTCCGTGTACGAGTAATAATACCAAAATGTAATGTAAAATGACAGCGAATCACAAGTGAAAATGTGTTTCTTTGTGTTATATTGCCAGATTAAAAACTAGTTTATCTGGGAACCGTAATAAAAAAACACACCCGTATGTTACAATATGAACAAAAAAGCATTTGACGTTCGATGTGTGAATTGGTATTTTTATAAATCTGTAAACCGGTATGCAAATCTGAATGGTTCATTATCAAATACAAATAATTTGCATGAAATAACATCATTGAATGCAGAATTTCATTGGTTAAGAGGTTTGTGGGAGCCCTCTGTATATTTATGTTTCAGAATATTCTCAAGCTAAATAACTAGCCGGTATCTTTTTCATCTTGCTTAAGTATTTGGTGGATTTGTGTTAGATTTACATGAAAGTATCAAATCCAGGTCATTATCAGTGTTATTTTAGAAATATTCCCATCGTAGGTTTTCTAGCTTCGGCACTGTACAGTCTGGGGATCCTGGAGTTGGGCCAAAACAAATAAAGGCCTTCCAGGCTTTTTGTCCTGGACAATCGCGGTGCTGGAGAGCCGTTGTTCTCTGGCATGCAAGGGTGGGCTCCAGGGAGTCGGAGCGCAATGCTTAAAGGGACAGTTCACCAAAAAATGAAAGTTTTGTAATTTAGTCGCCTTCAAATAATGTTTTGTTGAATGACAGAGCAAAGAGGATGAGTCAGTAATGACAGAAGGACCCCTGTAAAATCGCCTCTGTTGTCAAGGGAACTGGATAATAGCGATGAGAGAGTTTGAGAAAGAGACTGATGTCAATCAAACAACGGACATGTTTTGTGTCATGTCAGTTTCACAATCTTTTCCCTTCTCTCAGATCTTCTAAAAGGCTTTTAAGATTTGAAAACCTGTTACTTGTGTCTGAAAAACTAGGGGCGTCTATCTGGATACCATGCTGCCAAAGTATGATGTTGAGGGAGCCCGTCCACCAATCGGACAGCGCACGAGATTGAGCAAAGGGGACATCGCTCAAGCACGAAAACTGTACAAGTGTCCCAGTAAGTGGCCCTTCACATCCCGAGCACATCTGCGCTGTAGCAGCTGGAACAGCTCTTTTGATTCCCTCGAACGGTGGGGAAATCAAATGACACATCCGTAATGCGATAATGGTTTTCCTGTTAAACCGAACGGTTGTTTTTGCAATCATCTCCTTAAATCTCAGCGCAGAATGATTTCCCTTTCTAAAACAAAGCTACAGTAACCTTAACATCTGCAGAACTGCTACTGTTTTCCATCATTTATTGTTAGGCTATTGGTCTCTTATGCAATAAAACGTGCCAAACCTGAGAATGGAGTCCAGAGATTCCACAGCATTCCTAGATTGGTAATTTGCGTAGCTGTAATTGATATGCGAGGGTTATGCTAATTGTGAATAAGCATGCATGTGCGCCATTGATAGGAATTCCTTTCAAATCCGCTCTGACTTCTTTGCTGCCCATTGTGGGTGCTGTCGTCAAGGGAACTGGATAGTAGTGATGACAGATGTCCATTCAGAGAATCCGGTTTCCAGGTCAGGCATCTGTGTGTTTGTCTTAATGTGGCTTCGCTCTGGTTTGTTCACAGGATGTGGAGAGAGTCTGCAGGACAGCACTGGAAACTTCACCTCCCCTGGGTTCCCGAACGGATACGCCGCGTATATTCACTGCATGTGGAGGATATCGGTCACGCCCGGTGAGAAGGTATAGAACGCACACAGTATGGAGGTTTAAACACACCTGTTGACTATGATGGCGATATGTGTCTGGACAGTTAAGAGTGAAGCTTATACATTTGTGTCCTGTAATATTCTCAGGCCTTTTGTCATTGAAGAATCATTTTTATGTTATTATTATCTCTTATTAACAGCATTCACTTGATCAAACACTGATCGGGAAATGTGTTCAGTGACAGATTTGGTTTAAGTTTATGCGTAGTTTAATTACTCGCCCTATTTGCGCACAACTGCTGTGATGGTTACGATATGTTAGTTTCAATAAAAGCAACATTTGAGTACAATTCAGTTTTTTTCTAATTCTACTGCATAAAAGCTATTACAACAATGATAATTAATATTTACATTTAATATTGACCTTATTTTGTAAATAACTGCATGTCCTTTCTGCTCATCTAGTTCTCAACATTTAGTTTGTTTGTTGTTTGATATTATTCATTCATCTGTTGCAATTTGTTGTCAAATATCTGTCTATTTTCTGATGCTAATAATAATATCTTTAACACTACTGCTGCTACTGTTATTAATTCATTTTATTAATAATAATAGTGATTATTATAAAACTTTTACATTTCACATAAGAGGCTGTTATGTTATAATTATTTTCAACTAGGAAAACTATTTTCCTTTAGTTACCTAAAATGATTTATGCATTTAACTGTATCGTTTCATTTCTTCATTTGTTTCTGTTTTTTATTGGTTAGATCATTCTTAATTTTACGTCAATGGATCTATACAGAAGTCACTTGTGCTGGTACGACCATGTCGAGATCCGTGACGGATATTGGAGAAATGCACCTTTGATAGGTTCTCACATTTGATCTTGATATTTCTGCATTTTGCATGATTTTACCCACAAAGCTTATTCAGTTTTATTGGCATTTTCTTGTATGGTAATCACTTTTCTTTTCTTGGGCTGCAGAATATAGATGAAAAATCTGTCATAGCTTGCTATATGATGCAATATGTTAATGTTTTTTAACTTTGTGAACTCATTTTGAACAATATTACCGTATAAACTGAATTGAATGTTTCAATAATGTTTCATACATCTGCATTGATCTAAAACTGACTATAAAATGAAGTATTTCAAACCATTATGAGAAGTACAATAGTGTTACTTTGTTTATTTCATGTAATGTGCAGTTTCGGAAGAAAGCATCTAAAAGTCAAAATATTCACAGTAAATTCTAGATGCGTTCTGACAGAATTGTGATTGTATTTTTGCTGTAGGTCGCTTTTGTGGAGACCAGCTACCCGATGCCATCGTGTCCACGGACAGCCGTCTGTGGATTGAGTTTCGTAGCAGCAGTAATTGGGTGGGAAAGGGCTTCTCTGCCGTCTATGAAGGTCCTGACCAATCCTGACTCTGTTCTTAGCTAAAGCGTTTGCTCTCTTTGAGATACTGAACAGACGTGCCATTGGTTTGCCTTGCTCTTTTGACACTTTCAGCTATTTGTGGAGGAGAGGTGGAAAGAGACAGTGGACAGATCGAGTCACCCAATTACCCTGACGACTATCGGCCCAGTAAAGTGTGTGTATGGAAGATCATTGTGCCCCAGGGCTTTCACGTGGGCCTCAGCTTCCAGTCATTTGAGGTGATGTACATTGTTAATGAATCTTGGTTTTCATGTTAATGCAATGTGTTATTCTATAACAAACCCTAGTCTCCGAGCGAACGCCCACCAAACACCCACTGACCATCTGATGCATATTGCACACAATTGCAAAAACAAAGGTGCGAGCTGAAATCCCATTGGCTGGATTGGCAGTTTGAGTCAGGGAGCACAGGTTTTAATTGGTTCATTGGGAAACAAACTCGAGGTTGATATGAGTTGCACTCATAGTTGAATATGGTGAAGTTAAAGTTTTGTTAGACCCATTTAAAGCAAGTAAATAAAGTATTTTAGAGTAGAAAATAGTAGTTTTGTTCTTGGTAATTATTTAAAACATTTTTACATTTTAAAATGAAAGAAATGCCATTTCTTGAGCAAGTGGATCAATTTCTTGACATGTTTGATGATTTATAATTTGAGCCTGTGGGTGACATTTCTTGAAAAATGTTTGACTGACCTCTTTTGACCCCCTTCAGCCCATTTAAAGATCAGTAAAGCAACCTGCAACTGTATGTTTCATACAGAAACAAAGGTTATTGATTGGAGCTCTAAAGCGTAGCATAAATCTATCAATTGTTTTACTTACTTGATTCGTTCAGCTCTTTTTCTCTAAAATGACCCTGACAGAATCAGTTCTTTGAGCTCTGTGCTTTAATTCTCAGATAGAGAAACATGATAGCTGTGCCTACGACTTCCTGGATGTGAGAGACGGGGATTCTGAGAGCAGTCCTCTCCTGGGCCGCTTCTGTGGTTACGAAAAGCCCAACGACATCAAGAGCAGCTCCAACCAGCTGTGGATGAAGTTCGTGTCTGATGGTTCTGTAAACAAAGCTGGATTCTCAGCCAACTTCTTCAAAGGTGATGCTTGCAAGCTTGTTTGAATTTGACATTTTTTACTTACTCCAATGGAGTGAAAGCAACGTTTTCACGTTTCTATCCCGCTGCAGAGATCGACGAATGCTCCCGGCCTGATAACGGGTTTTGCGAGCAACGCTGTGTCAACACCCTGGGCAGCTTCTACTGTGCCTGTGAACCCGGTTTTGAGCTCTCGCCCGATCGCCGCAGCTGTACAGGTGAGTGAAATACTTGCACATGTACACACGAACGACACCATGACCCCTAAAACACGTGCGGACATTTATTGGTGGTTTGTTTTGGGTCAGTTTAAGTGTGAACACACAGATAAACTTGAATGCCTGTAAGTCGTTTAAGATAAAAGCATCTGACAGATGAAAAAAAAGTGACCCGAAGCCAAAGGAACCCTTGACACCACACGTCACCAATCAACGGCACGGAGGAAAACTGCTCCCAGTTATATTCCAGTTTAAAGGCAGTCGCTGCTATTTCATTCACTGCTCTTCAATCAGGGTTTGAGGGTTTTTTGATTGATGACTCGGTTCTCGTCGTGATCTCGTTTGTAAGCATTTGATTACAGTCATTGTTGGTGTAATTGTGCTGGGAGATTAGAGTACGTCTTGACCTAAACCTAAATGTCTATTAGGGACACTAATGTCATGAATTAAGTAAATGAAATTGAGGTTTGACGTCAGATTAAGAGACACACGAATATTCTTATCACGCTATAAGTAATGCAGTCTGCAATTTACACATGATTATGAACACACAAGCTATCCACAAAATTCCTACGTCCATGACGCTTTGAGCGAAAGAAGGGAGAAGCTTCCGGTTCAATGTTAACAAACGTGTGTTTCAGTTAATTCCTTTATAGCTGAATGTAAACTTACACATGAACAGCACTTATAAACTACATCAGAATACTGTCCACTACTGAATAGATGATGATTTTAATAATCGACGACGGATTTGAGCAACTTTATCGATTCTGTTGATGTGACCGTAAACCAGTAATTTGAAAATCATGCAGGGTTTTCAATATCTTGACATGATGCCAATTGCGTGCCATTTAAAGATGTGGTAAATCATATTTTTGAGGTATTTAAAAGCGAATATGCACATATCATGAAGCTGGCCGTCTGATAAACATTATACTACAGATCACGTGCTAAAAACGTTTACGTTTTTTACGTTTTGTTTAAACGACGAAACGTGGAAGAAATACCTACCGAACACCAAGCGTATCAGATGAGAAATGTAGTCCACAACATGATGTGATATATTTAAATGATTTAAATGCTTTAAATGATGTCTTGTAAATAACATATCTATACTCTGTTTGAATGTGTGCTTGTTTCGTTTCATTCTGTTGAATGCGAAAGATTCGTTCATGATCCTGACTGTTCTGGTGCACGTGCCACAGTCATAAGAAAACAAATGATCTCGTGCATTTGATCTCTCATGAGGAACACGAGACCATGTGACCTCTTATATAGAAAGAAGCGCTATTATGAGATTGCTTTACCAAGAAGAAAGAACACCTCATTGGTTGTGGACACACAGTATGTGATGAAAGCGTTTTTTTAACACAAGGGAAACTGTCTCCCCTGCTTTTTCGGATGTCATCTCCATCGGTCCATAATGTGTTTTATTGCATTTCAATTGCTCTTTCCTCTGACCCCAGCAGCTGCTTGCGGTGGATTCATGACCAACCTCAACGGCTCCTTCACAAGTCCAGGATGGCCGCAGGAATACCCACCCAACAAGAACTGCGTGTGGCAGCTCATCGCACCCGCGCAGTACCGCATCACGCTGCTTCTCGAAGCCTTTGAGATCGAAGGCAATGATGTGAGTCGGAGAAATGGGTCAGACAAGGTTTTCTGTTGTCTGATGTGAACCAGGGTTGCCATGTGTTGTGAGAGGCTGAAGAAAGAAAATAGATTTTAGGAATGTTTCTGCGTGATGCAGATTCAACGTGATCCCTTGAAATAAACAGTTCTAATATAGTTACAGCGTTTTCTTGTCCTTAAGGTCTGTGGCTTTTCAAATGGCAAATTAAATTCGATCATCGTGTGTCATTTGAAAGGTTTAACTCTAGTTTAAAAGAAGCACCTAAAAGACATCACGACAATACGCTAATGCTTTATTTACGGTGTTTATTCATAGTTTTCCTTTCTGTCCTAAGGTTTGTAAGTATGATTATGTTGAGGTGCGAAGCGGTCTGTCCACTGACTCAAAGCTTCATGGGAAATTCTGTGGTACAGAGAAACCAGAGGCCATCACATCGCAGGCCAACAGCATGTGCGTGGAATTCAAATCGGACAACACTGTGTCCAAGAGAGGCTTCAAAGCTCACTTCTTCTCCGGTGAGCATTGAACGTCACCAGATTTAGTAATCAGATTACTCACAGATTGTATGTTTGGTTCTGAAAGCATTACAAGGTCAATTTAAAGTTTACAACGGCCTCTTTGGAAGGAAAGCCGCAGCAGCTGTTGAATGCTTTTCAGTCCATGCAGTATGTCAAAACAATCCAATGTTGCATTTGTATTCATGCATTTACTGTGGAAGTGTATGGGGAACGTTTGAAAGCTGAAATATATTGCTCTTTTGAAATGGTCGTATTGACACGTCCAGTATGTTTGATTAGTAGAAGATAAACAATATATTTAATAAAGACATCAGTTGCAAAGCCGACAATATCAGTCATAAAAGGATGCTGTTAAAGAAATGTGTTGATTCTACATTCATTTAGAGATAAAATGTGAAATGAATAGAATGTAAAAGAATATTTAACATCATAAATACTATGTGTGATCAGTCACTTTTAAATCGATTGACTGCACTAAAATAAACATGTTAAACAAAATAATGTATGTTTAATTTCACAATTAATCGCAGTTAATTGCACCAAACGGGATTAATTTAGTTATGTATTGACAGCCCTAGTAAATATACATAAGTGCATACTGTCACGAAATGGCTTGGACAGAACCCAGATGCAGGAAGACGAAGGGTTAACGTAAACAAACCTTTATTAAATGAAACATCCACAATGGGAAAAACATGAACCAAAAAACAAGGCAAACAAACACCTCCCACGAGGAGGAGAAAACAAGGGTATTAGGAAAAATGAACTAATAAGTATACAAACTGGAACAACATGTAATCCAATGACGGACATCAGCATTGGGCATAGAGACAAGAGACAAGAGACAATAGATAAAGACAATGCACCAACACTCAACAGAGAGAAAACTGAGACCATATAAAGGGAGACACTAACGAGGAGTGATTACATGGGGAGAGTGGTGACAGCTGATGGGAATGAAACCCTAACGAGGTGAATGAAACCCTAATGAAATTACAGGACATAGGAGGGTGGGGCTGAGAGACATAACAGGAAGACACGTGGCATCACGTAACAACATAAAGCCACATGTCTCCACACATAACACAACAGAAACCCGAAAGACGTGGCAATGTCAAGACTCTGCCCAGGGAGCTTGAAAGCTCGAGACAGGAAGGACAGAGTCCTAACACATACACCCTAAACAAAATGTTTGTTTCATCAAATGAGTAAAAACTATTTCTATTAAATTCTTAACCATGCCCAAGGTTGAAGTATAGCAACAGCATCTTTGATCATTTCTTCAGTAGCCAAGTTTTGTTCTGTGATATGAACCCACAAACAATTTCTCTTTCTGTGGCAGATGTGGACGAGTGTTCAAGAGAGAATGGAGGCTGCCAGCACGAGTGCGTAAACACGTTTGGGAGCTACAGCTGTCAATGTCGCAGCGGCTTTGTGTTGCACAACAATAACCACGACTGCAAAGAAGGTCCATCATTCTACCTTATATGAATGAAAGTCATGTTTCTGGTCGAAAAATAAACATGTATTCAATCTCATGCCATTCAAAACCTCTTCTTGTGAAACACACAAGAAGATATGTTTAGAAATGTCGTACGATGTAAGTCAAAAGAAAGAAAGTCGTACAGGTGTGGAGTGACATGAGGGAGAAGAAATGCCAAAATCATTTTTCGTGTGAACTTCTTATTCATAGGCGAGAAATTACTGATGTGTCAAACGGATAATCTGAAAACTTACAATGAAAAAACAAAATGCTCACAGCATGTGTGCTTCATCTGTGCCATTTGATAAGACGCGGTGCCCAACAGAACGTCTAAATGAAAGGGTTCTTCACAGTTATATACCGTGTACACCTCACATTGTAAGAGTTTTGAATTGAAAAGTCACACAATCACCTTTCATGTGAACCTTTTGAAAAGGAAAAGTGATTTCTGGACATGACATATTTCATCTTACAGATCATTTGTTCTGCTTTTGTGCTTTCAGTGGGCTGTGACCAGGTCATTACCAGCGTCTCCGGTATCATCACGAGTCCAAACTGGCCTGATAAATACCCCAGCAAGAAAACCTGCACCTGGACCCTGTCCACCACACCGGGCCACCGCATTAAACTCGTACTGACAACATTAGTCTTTAAAAGTTATAGGATCGTAACAAAAGGTTGTTGATTCAAACCTAGGGACGATCCTTTAACTATCACTCTGTAGTAACTATTAACACGATGTCATTTCGTAGAGATTCCTCAGGTGTGTTTAGTCAAAGTATTGTATTCTCGTTCCTAGGCATTTGTTGAGCTTGCCATGGAAGCACACGAGGAGTGTGCCTACGACTATTTGGAGATATATGACGGTCTAAACAACAAGGCGCCCAGTTTGGGAAGCTTCTGTGGCAGTAAGAAGCCATCACCAGTGGTTTCCAGTGGCGACAGTATGTTCCTGCGATTCTTCTCCGATAGCTCTGTACAGAAGAGAGGCTTTAAGGCGTCTCACTCAGCAGGTATTTCTTCAGATGGACCGTCTGACGTGATCTCAGGTTGGTTATATTCCAATGTTGACTTTGGTTTATGTTAATCATTTCTCTGCATGTGTTCTCAGAGTGTGGTGGTAGTTTAAAGGCAGCGATAAGGACCAAGGATCTCTATTCCCACGCTGCGTTCGGTGACAACAACTACCCCGGAGCTTCCGACTGCCAGTGGTTGATTTCTGCGGAGAAGGGCTACGGCGTGGAGCTCATCTTCCAGACCTTTGAAATAGAGGAAGAAGCCGACTGCGGTTATGACTACGTTGAGTTGTTCGATGGGGCGGATGTCAAAGCTCCCAGGCTGGGACGCTACTGCGGCTCTGGGGTAAAGCTAAGCACTTCACGCCTTCATTACCTGAATGATGCTCTACGCGATTCTTCGCATGAAGGTTTGAGTAAAGTGATATAACAATCACCGGAAATGTCATGGAATGACTTATGGGTGAATAAATGTGTCATTTTTGAGTGAACTAGCCATATAACTGACCTAAAAGGAATTCGTGAATAGCTATCGGCCAATGAGCATTCACGACAAGACCTGTTTGTTTTATAACTACAGTATATGCATGCTATTGAATTCATACGTTTCAATCATTTTGTCTTGCATTCCTGTTTTAGCCACCGGAGGAGATCCATTCAGCCGGCGATGCCATCGTCATCAAATTTCATTCGGACGACACCATCAACAAGAAAGGTTTTCATGTTCGGTTCACAAGCACCAAGTTTCAGGACACCCTGCATACCAGTAAATAAGTTTTCCACAACAGAAGATGTTCAGAGAACATGCATCTGAAATAGGACGCCACTTTTGATCAAACTTCGACAAGAGGAACTTCAAACAGAGAGCGGGAGTATGAACACATCACCTCAAAACATCCACTGAAAACTTTAAAACTGGAACATTAGACTGTCCTCAGTATGGAGTGCCTTGCTTCTTAAGGAAAGTGTTGTTGATGGATGTCTGCTTCCCATCTAAGACGTTTATGTTTCTATTACCACACATATAGGTTGCTGTTGAGTTTGGCAGTGTAAATAATATCATTCACGGATAATGACTATATATATTTTATAAAAAGCACTTCAAATACAAACAAGAATTGTATATGATCATTCAGACTGCACTGATTTAAATTATGACTAAATGTTGCCCGTCTCAGATGATAAACTGGAGCACAAACATGTTAATGAACTAATAAACATGGTTTGAGATGTATCGTTTATTTTTATTTCTCGGCCTACAGTGGTCTGTATGTAACGAATGTCAGTTTGGAAAAAGAAATCGCGACATGAAACGACCTTTTCTTCAGTGCCGTGTGCATTGGGCCTAGGAGCAGGATTTTTGATTTCTTCAGTACTAATTGTAAATAACTGATTGAGTCATTCGTTGTGCTCAGGATTTGTACTTGACTTGTACTCATTGTGTCAACACATCCTCCATTCAATTAGATTTAAAGATCTGAATATTTATATTCTGCAGCTCATAGAAAACGTCAAGTACACCGAGAGTGCCACCTTGTGGTCAATGCTGGAACTTACACTAAGAAAAAAAGATTCAAAATTCATCATTTATTCACCGATGTCATTCAACAACCATCTGACTATTTCTTTATATGAAACACAAAAGAGGATATTTAGAAAAATGTGTCTGTGCGACGGAAGTCGGTGTGTGGTCATCTCTGTCAAGACTGTAATGAAGCTTCACTCATTTTGTTCATTTTTATTGATTTTTTGGACATTTTACATTATTAATAATAATCATAATAATAATTCGTTACATTTTGAGTGCCCAGAAAAGCTCTATACATTGAAGGGGGGAATCTCTTCAACCGCCACCAATGTTAAATTAAATAAAACGGTGAAGCCCATAGAATACTGGAGGGCCATTCTGTGTGCATATCATACTTTAACATAAGACTTTTCTGGCCTTCTCTCAATTCAGCTTTACTCTTTATTTCCCGTGTATGAACCTTTTTTAAAACTTTCCTTAATTGTCAAACGGGTTTTCAAATCCCAAGCCATGAGTGTTCTCTGATTGGCTGACGCGTGGCGGTCGATAAGATTCTTCTGGTTTAATTGGTTAAATAGGCCACGCCCCTGCCAATTTTAATCACAGGTATTCCAACCATTTCCAAGCTTTGGTTTCCACGTGTCTCAAACCAACCATCAGCATTATTGAGTACATGAGGATATTGAAAAACTGCTCAACTTCACACATCGTATCTAACTAGGTCCAGCCCAGAATATACGATTAATACACACTATGCATGTGAAACCCTCGAGTCAGACTTTAGGTAGGAACACTTTAAGCGGCTCATTTTCGTGCACTTTGTCGAGGAAGCCCAGGTTAAAGTAAGGGTAGAGGGTCTCGGTGAAGAGGTCTTTAAAGGTGTAGAGATGCGTCATGCTCTCAGCATCATAGAAGGACACCAGTCCTCTCTTGTAATCCAGATAGACACCGATCCTCGCCAGCGGCTCCTCCAGGGACAGTAAAGTCGGAGGAGATGTTCCCGCCATGTACTGAACTCCGTACGACAGTGAAAGCGTCCAGAAGCCGTTGGCGGGCATCGTGTTGATGACGCCTTTTCTCGAGACGGATTCACGAGCGACTCCCACCGTCCACACGGTGCTGCTGTACACTTCCACTTCCCAGTAATGTCGACCTTTGGTGAAGCCCTGACTGCCCAGCAGAGACAGAGCGGCGTTGAATCGCTGTGGGTTGTCCTGCACGGCGTTGTTGAAGGTTTGATAGCGCACGCACGTGAGCGATGACGTAAGGCTCAGCCAGGGATTGGCCGTTTTGGAGTTAAGCGTTATGGCTGAGGGAACTAGTAGGAAACAGAAGGTTACGTTAATAAATACATGATAGAGATGTTTGATTGTTGGGTTTACATTTCCTCGACTCATGTACACCATGAATGAAAGTCGCTTTGGACAAAAGGCTTCTTTCACTCTTGACTACTTTTTTAGGTCAAACATTTCTTATATAAAAATACTGTGACATTTACCGTAGTACGCTGTATCCTAAATAACATAGTGTTTTAAATCTGTATTTACAGTTTATGCTGCGTTCCAGGCAAATGGGATTTTGGATATCCCCCACCTCAATAAACTTGAAGTCGGACGTAGGATGGTCAAGGCTAGAAGGGATACAGCTAGCACCAAAATCTTGTGAAATCTTAGGTTTCATTTGGTTTGAGGTTGGATTAGAATGAAAACAGTGTTTATGCGGTGAGATTTCGTGAGATTTAGATCCCTACTTGCCACAACCGACATGGGACCGCTGAACTTGGGACAGATTGATCAGCCCCGGCCTCAGCGTCATTTTTACGTCGCGTCCGAGATACTAACAGTAAGATTAGCGCGAAGCTACCTTATATGAAACGTAAAAAAACTAACTTTAAAGTCCTCATCAACCAGAAGTTACTATTGTTTGTACTTACGTATTTGGACGCGTTTTCGAGTGAAATGGAATTTTGAATGAGAAAAGTAGTGGGTGTGGCTTTCATCTTTCTCTGCGATTTGATTGGATATAAAATTGGTATAAAAACAGGCGTTGCATTTTGAAATGGAACTGGAAGCAGACTGACAGTTGAAGGGGAGGAGTTAAAGGATGCTCCGCCCAAGCAGTCTAACATACGTCATTTAAGATGGATAGTCATTACAGAGCGGAAGTGCTTTTTTTCAGATTTTAATTAAGGATTATGAGGGCACATGAACTTTAAAAAGAGAATGACCCACATTGAAAATCTATTTACAATAAACGCTTCAATATTTCAGGAAAAAATAAGCATTGTCATTTTTTTATTTCAATGGGACTTTAAAGTAATGTTTACTTTAAATGCTTTAAAATACTTATAATAATACTTATATATACTTATGATACTTAAATACAAAAAAATACTTAAATACACGTTTCTCGTGTAAATTTAATCAAAACATTTCAATGACAAATCAGTCGTGGCACATGATAGACTGGGACGCATAGAGGTCGGACGTTTGAACTTGTTTCCACCTCCGGCTT
Source organism: Barbatula barbatula (assembly GCF_947034865.1). NCBI lineage: Eukaryota > Metazoa > Chordata > Actinopteri > Cypriniformes > Nemacheilidae > Barbatula > Barbatula barbatula. Next base: position 19,082,279 of record NC_136787.1, read on the forward strand.
TGTCTGGAATGCACCATTAATACTAGAATACAGCATTCATTGCCTAACTATAGCGTAGAAATTGCTATTATATACTACACAGTATTGTTCATGCGTGTCATTCTTTGTTTTTTAGGACCACTAGTCATAGTGAGAATGAGACGGTTCTGGCACCTGGATAGATGCTTCCCTTCAGAGACTTCCAAACTCTGTATTGCAGTGGTCCTGCGAAGCGGCCCTCGCACAGGCTGGGCGGCGTCAGCGTCGGCTTCTCAAACTTCGGTGGCTGTCTGCTTAAAACAGCAAGAGCCCAGACACGAAAACATTCAAGCGCTTGCTCATGAAGAATGAAAAAATGATGAAACAGACCCAGAGTATCACTCACCTTTGCAGCAGGGCCTTTATACTCTGCAAGGAAAAGAAACAACAAAGAGCAGATTGATGCAGTTGGAGATGTTTTCTGGATGAGGTCAGTGTTTGAAACTAAGCTACACCTCCCTCCCCCTTTCATCCCTCCCGTGGAAAATCCCCCTGTGCTGCGCTAATGGCATTATCTTCCTAATGCACGAATGACATCATTATTGCATCCTGTGTCGACCCATGTGATCGCTCGCAGAGATGTGTATTTACTCCCTGAATTCTTTAAAAGCGTCTGCTAAATGTAAATGTAGGAGCATTTGAAGAACTCATGAACGGATGATGCTGGTGTATGCTGTGTGTTCTCACCCTGAGGAGCGTGTACGGGTCCTGTTCACTGAGTTTGTCCTCGATGTCATTTATAGCTCTGCGCAGGCGAGAGATCTCCACGCTGAGCAGGGCCTTGTGCTCATCTAGTCTTATCAGCTCTCGGCGTTCCTCCGTCTTCAGCTTCACCTGCAGGAGTTTCTCCTCCTGGTACAGGACCTGATGGAGCTCGCTAAACTGCGCCTCGATTCTCTGCTTCAGATCTGCTGTGTGGTCCTGCGTTCAAAGAGCAGAATGTATTCAGTAATTCATTTAGTAGAATATTGACTTTGATTCGCAAGCCTTCCTACTGATAAAACGGCTGTTAAACAAAATATAAATAACATTTGCTGTTGGTTAATATTCAATAGATTGTGCACATAGTTGACATCAAGTTAATAATCGATCTAGAATCAAAGGGAGAATAGTTTACTACATTTTCATTCATGCTTACCGACTCGTGTTTGACTTCATGTTGACTTTAAAGATCTCTGCTTATGTTGCAACATATTTCTCAACTTATCAAACACCCTTCAGCATAACCCCGAGTGTCTTGAAGGCTTTTTAATTCAAGCGGTGTTTTGCAACATGTTGGCAGACCGCTATGCAAAAACTTTCAAGTTTAAACCTGCTCTTTACTTACTAGCTGATGGAAAACGTACACAATATGTGGTTGTTAAAGGGATAGTTCACCCCAAAATGTCAATTCTTTCATCATTTATTTAACCTCGTGTCATTTCAAACCTGTATGACTTTCATTCTTTTGCAGAAGATATACATCAGATATACAGACACGCACACACATAGCCGCGAACACACACACTTGTGCACACGGACGCGCACACGGATGTGAACACACACACTCATGCACACAGATATGGACACACATAAACACACACAAGCACGCGCACACACAGAATCGCACACAAGGACGTGCACACAGACACACCCACAGTGGTTATCACTGAGAATCACACATGTAAGATAAAGGAGAGAGAAACACAGGTCAAATATTAACCAGACTACAAATTCCTATATGCAATATAAGTTAAGTTAAGTAAAACTTTCTAATTCTCTGTTCCACAGAAGAAGAGTCACATACAGGTTTGGACGAGGATGAATAAACGCTGGTTTCCATTTTTATACCTTTAATTTCTTCACCACTTCTTCCGTCTCTCTTTCACACTCCAGAGCGGTGTTGAGCTCCAGGTGAAGGGCACTTGCAGAAGCAGTAAGAGAAGCCTGTTGAACGCAACAACAGTGACTCAAAGAGCTGGAGAACGATCTGTTGCAATTGTCAACGATACCGTTGCAGTCTTACCCGATATCTCTGTTGCGCCTCTTCTACGCACAGCAGCGTGTGAGATCTGTGGTCCTGTGAGATCCCGCACACCAGACACACCAGCTCCTGGTCTTCCTCGCAGTACAGTTTCAGCTCTTCTCTGTGTCGGCCGCAGAGCGGGTTAGGGGGCACCGACTCGCCCGCTCCACCGGCCAGCCGACCTCCGCTCTCCTCTATCCCCTGGCAGTAGCTCTCCACGATATTGGCCACAATGCGGTTGGGACGGTAGCTCTGGCCGGGAAAGACTTTCCGGCATTGTGGACAGGAACCAGATCCGCTCTGCCCTTTGCTCCGAGGGCCGCTCCAGTAACTGGTAATGCAGGCCTCGCAGAAGGTATGGTCACAGGGCAGGGAAACGGGGCGTTTGAAGAGATCCAGACAGATGGAACAGGTGAGGTCCCTGCTTAGACGCTGCGTGGAGCGGATTTCAGCTCTCTGTTTTTGCTTGTCCATCTTGTCCGGTTTGGGAAGACTGTTGGACATGTCTTCTGTTCCGTGCACTTACTCTGTTCTTTGATCTTCTGTGCTGTTCGTCTCGTCGTCCCTTTCCTCCGTTTTCTCTCCGGCTCTTTCCTGTTGACTCTGGGAATGAATAGGGAGCCGAGGGGGCGGCTCTTGTCTCAGAGAGTTGGCTGGAGTTGCACGGCCTCTGCTCTCCTTCAGCTTGACGTCAGACCCACAGCCAGAAAACAGAGGATCTGGAGATCTCGGTTTATGTTTAGAAAAAGAAAACTTTTAATGCCATTCATGTGACTCTGAGTGCATTAGCGCAAACAACTTTGTGAACAGAACCACATGTGCCACACTTTCATTCTTGTTTTCTTTTCAAGCTTAAAAACATGCGTAAAAAAAGTATTCCACATACTACATCTATTCTTCATAGAAAAGCACATCTCCTGGTGTGTTGTTTTATACACATTACAGTTTTAATATAGTATAACATTACAATTCCACACAACTACATTGTGATTTTGTTTTTTCTAAATAAATATTACTATATAACAATATATTTTTGGACACCGAAGTGCTCAATGAGGTGAACTGTGCGCCTTTCCCTCTATGGGCAAACAAAACAATAAGCAAGTTCTTTTTAAATATAAAACTTCTTCGTGTTTTAATGGACGACTGCTGAGACAGATGTTTAACATGTTTAAAGTCACGTTATGCGGCAGCGCTGAGAGTTTGGCTGCTTTTATCTCAGGGGATTACTGGCAGAAAATAAAGAATCTCCAGGATCGCTCGGCCTACGCTTCCTTCCTGTTCCCTCGTATTGTTCCAATCCAATTTCATATATCCTGCCCCCATCCAAGTTCACAGAAATAAAGACGGAGAACGTCTCAAATTTGACCGATCACATGTTTGAATAAACACAGGCCGTGTTGGAGCATCTCTCGTAGCTTGGAGAGGAAACACCTCTGGAATGGATTCAGGTCAAGTTCTCACTCAACTCGGGGAACTTGGCAATCACGATGGGGGCTTTTAAATCTGAGGCACTTTCACTTGTATACTAGCGGTGGGAAATTCCCTGTGTCTGATGGGTGGATCTGGAGTTTTGGGGCCGAATGTAAGTCCTGTGGTGGAGAAAGACGCCTCCACAACTGTGTGAGCGAGTGGACTTCTGCTTATTCTGAGCTGTCAATCAATCTAACGCTCCTCCCAACACACAAACACATGGTTTGACTTCATGACTCAGAGTTGAATTCCATTCTATAGACATCTATGCTTCATTATACTGTACAAATAAGGTGAAAGAACCTCAGTTCTACCCCGTTAGACGTTTTCTTAAGTTTAAGAAAGACATTATGCTAAAAGTTTAAGAAAGACATAATGCTAAAGGACATTGGTACTAGCTGCTCTTTGCACTTTAAAACAGTGACACATATTTTTTTGGCATTGGTTAGGTGAAACAAACATCGAAAGATGTGTCATTGTTTATTAAAAATAAGATATTCTATCATTTTGAATTACATTATGAAAATGTCGTCATTAGTTTTTCGAATGAAGTTTATTTAATCATTTTGATTATTTTGTTAGTTAAACTTTAGATTCACAAGTGTAAGTTTTCTGGCAGTAAGCCTTTCTTCTTCTCGGTTCTGTTTAAAGAATATGAGAATATTTTTTAGTCATTCAAACTAGTACCTAATGTTTGAAGAATTCAAAGGTCTTGTATTTATTTCTTTATTTTATTTGACTCTCCTGGTTGTAATATGTATATTGTTTTTCTGTTTGTTCTAAGCATAATAAGAACAGATCAATGCTCTATTATTTTGACCTCATATCTGTTTCAACCTGCCATTCATTTCTGCTTATACTGTATATGGTCTAAAAATTTCAGACTTTATATCGTTTTTCTTTTAAATAAGTTTACTTTTAATAAGCAGAATGTGTATTTCTAGTCTTTTAATCAAAGCGGCCTTCCAAGAAACTTCACATCCATCTGGAAAGTAGAAATTGTTGACACGCCACAGGCTGCAATATCTCCAACAACTTATCTAAACACATTAATAATTCTTGAATAATTAGGCTAATACACACGCTATTTTAATGACACGAGACTGAACTACTTGTGTATAAAAACCAACACGCGCATTTTTCCAACAACTGGACTATTTAAATTGCGAAAATTTTATATATTATTGGTCAACTATCCCAAACAATCTGCATTAGAAACTTGACTTCTTTAAGTGAATAACTGTAATGTTTTACTTTAATATTATTCATTTGCTGCTTCTCATACTTTGAGAATGAAATGGCGCCCCCTTCCGGCCACAAGCTGCAACTTCACAGTTCAGTGGATTTAGGAATTTTATAATCTTACAATCGTAATAATCTTATACCAGAATTAATTTACAAGAAAGTGCAATGTCAGATAAATAAATCCAAAAGTTATACAATAAAATACATTTTGACAAGTTTTTGTGCTTTTAGACATATCTAATTATACTCAGAGTCTTTCCAATAATAACTAATTTTTTCCTAAATGTTTTAACATAAACACATTCATAAGAGAGATGTTCAGTCGTCCCACATTTTGCATCAAACCTTTAAATAGTCTTAGAAAACATGCTGCTGCTTTGGGAACGTTTAACTTTCTATTAGCACCTATCGTACTATCTCTCTTTTATGACATATCGCTTATTGCTCCCTAAACTCGCTTTGGATAAAAGCATCTGTTAAATGACTCAATGTAAATATAAATGTAAATGTTTAAAGAAGACGCTGTTATAAATCATACTGTGGACTAACAAACGACACCAAAGTACCGCGAGAGCCATTCTTGAGCGAAACTCTCGCGGGATCTGGATATCGTACACTGATCATTCTGCGCAGACTTTTTTTATTTTTTATGCTTTATTAAATAAATGCCATAAGAACAAGAGGTTTTAACATTCGTTGCCAGATAGAAACGAAAATAGAAAAAAGAAAGAAATAGAATTACATACATTTAAATGTTTTCAGAGCATTACATGATTTCAGTGCTTTTTTAAGCTTAAATCAAGAGATCTATAATACGTCATGACTATAATAAGTCATTAATAAAATGCGAAAACTTTGGTTTTACAGTGAGCCCACTTTTTCTCATGTATATGGACTTTTCCTAAAAGAATAAACAAATGTATAATATGTCAATTGTTCATTTTCTGTATAAAAAAGCGCCTCAAATATAAACATTTCTATCATACGTTCTAGTTTTAAATAGAATTCAAAATATCTTTCCAAAATAATTCATTCAGCGCAGACGTCCACAGTTCCGCGTTTATGGGCGGCGTCAACCCGTGAAAGGAAGTGACGTAAGGAACAGCGGTCCGCTTTATGGAAGTACCCGCCAAAGAGCGCGCACTTGCATTTCGAGCCTCGACCCGCGCGCTTCACACGTCCGTGTTTCCTTCAGGTCGTCTGCGCGTCCATCGCCAAACTTACATCACCGCGTCCGTGCGAGCGAACAAAGCGTTAAACAAGGCCGCGCGCGCGAGGAATATTCAAGTTAACTTTGTATCCTTATAAGAAACGCGATGTTTGAGGCACGTCTCGTCCAAGGATCCATCCTTAAGAAGGTTCTCGAGGCTCTGAAGGACCTCATCACCGAGGCCTGTTGGGACGTCAGCTCATCGGGCATCTCTCTGCAGAGCATGGACTCGTCTCACGTGTCTCTGGTGCAGCTCACGCTCCGGAGCGACGGGTTCGACTCTTACCGCTGCGACAGAAACCTCGCCATGGGCGTCAATCTGAGCAGGTAACCGGTTGTTGGTTCGTTTTAGACTTGTTGAGAACGGAAGCGTGCACGCGCACCCTGGATAAAGTTTTGTTGTTAGTCAAGTAAGTTTCTCTTTATCGGCAGGTTAATCGTTTAATGATCAATGTCGTGCTTTTAGTGTTGTTCGGATCTGTCTGCGGCACTTGGCGCGCAAAGTGGTTCCCGCACTGCTGCCAGTGACGTCATTTACGCGCGTTAAAGATGGCGGGAAAGAGCCGGGGCGCGCAACGACACCAGTAACACAAAGAAAGCTTCGCTGAAAAACAACACGCGCGTTTTAATGTTGTGTTTGTAGTAAAACAAGTGTTGAATTAATCACGAAAGCGTGCACACGCGCTGATGTTTTGCATAACCGATCGTTTATTATATGCAACGTAACGCAGTGGTGTTCTGATGACGTCGTTCTTGTTTTCTAGCATGTCGAAGATTCTGAAGTGTGCTGGAAATGAAGACATCATCACGCTCAGAGCTGAAGACAACGCTGATTCTCTGGCACTGGTCTTTGAAACTCTCAGTGAGTTTAACACGTTGCGTGTTTTCTTCATACGTCACACTCGCACGTGCCTGCATTGCTTAATTTATGCAAAACTCGCTGTGAACCCTTTTTAGATCAAGAGAAGGTGTCAGACTATGAGATGAAGTTGATGGACTTGGATGTGGAGCAGCTTGGGATTCCAGTAAGATCTTAGTTTGTTATATCCGTGTGTGTGTGTGTTTAAGTATGTTATATGTTTACATGTTTTATTTTGTCCCTTCTGATAGGAGCAGGAATACAGCTGCGTGGTGAAGATGCCCTCTGGGGAGTTTGCCAGGATCTGCAGAGATCTGTCACAGATCGGAGACGCTGTCATGATCTCCTGCGCCAAGGACGGAGTGAAGTTCTCTGCCAGCGGAGAGCTGGGCACGGGCAACGTTAAGCTTTCACAGACCAGCAACGTCGACAAGGAGGATGAAGCGGTACGGCGTATTCGCTTCGGTGCAGACGACCAGATCCGAAATGTGCACGAGTCGACTAACATTCTGTGTTTGCTTACAGGTGACGATTGAGATGAACGAACCAGTGCAGCTCATATTCGCCTTGAACTACCTGAACTTCTTTACCAAAGCCACACCCCTGTCCAAGACGGTCACGCTGAGCATGTCCGCAGACATCCCACTCGGTATGAACAAATCCACTTGTTCTTTCCTGTTCTAATGGTCTTTATTCTGGTACTAAAAATAGCTTTTTTTCAAACAGTGGTTGAATACAAAATTGCAGACATGGGGCACGTCAAATACTACCTGGCCCCCAAGATCGACGAAGAGTCGTCATAAACTGACTTCGTCAGGGTTTCCTTGCGCACACCAGAAATGATTTGGATAATGTTTTGGAAAAATGCATTTTACTCCTCAGTGTCCGCCGTGCTTTCCATATCAATGGATTTCTGTGAACATCTGAGCCACGTTGAACGATTGGCAGAAAGCATTGGTGCACTTATGGTAGTTTGCTCATGGGTTTTTCCATCACTGTGGGGTGAATCTGCTCATAGAAGCATGTACAGATGTTACTGTGGTTCGCTCCCGTTTCTTTATATCCCCGCCTCCCTCTTGACTCCATTCATCTGCTAATTCCAGCCTGTAGATACTTGTCTGTAAATATCTTCATTGGACGCTGTTCACCTGCTACCATTAATAAATCTTTTTTGTAATGATTGTGTCTGAGATCATTTGTTTTTGATGACTGAAACATTTAAAATACATTTAACATGAGCTCATGATCGAATCATCTATAGTGGTGTTTGGAAACATTTGGAGACTTTCCATAGTTTGCCACTAGGGTGCGCCGTAGAACTGTGTAGTGAGGTATCAATAGAGGTAGAAAGTTGAATATTTTAATGTTTGGATAACATTTTTCAAAGATGTATTTTACATTACAAGTAGGAGAGTAAATGATCAAGATTTAGGATGTTTATGAGGTGCGTCCTAATGTGATGCCTGCACGTCATCAAGGCTGTCTTCAGTTAGCATTATATATTTAACATTTATTCCTCAAAAGACGCAGTACATGCAGTGTAATTCTCATTTGAAAATATGTATATGTTGAATATCATAAATATTTTGATGAATAAACCTCGATGACGCAGACGACCTTCGGTGTGAATGTCAGATGTTGTATTTTATTGAAGATGTTATGGCGTTCCAAAAATAATCATAAATGACTTCGTTCATCAGTCCCGTCTGATCTGATGAATTGAACTCGAGGTTTCTAAAGCTTTGCTATCTGAGAAGCGTCCTGACAGTAGTAGCCACGAGGTCCTCAGGGGAACTTGCTCCCTCATTTACTTAACCTGGTCAATCAACCAATCAGTGCTCCCCACTGTTTTCAAAGTTATTGCTTTAATTGTTGCGCAAAGAGTTGCATTTATACGCTGCGATTGGACAACAATACTCCATTTTAAATAAATGACCAAGAAAAATGAGTAGAGTGTTAAAGATGACGATCGCACTGCTTGTTGAAATGTATATTTTCAAATGAGAATTACACTCATCATGTTGCCAGCACCACCCGGTCCTGTAGATTCATCCTCTACAACATTAGGAAAATTAGACCTTTCCTATCGGAGCACTCTACGCAAGACCTAGTCCAGGCTCTTGTCCTGTCCAAACTGGATTATTGCAATGCGCTTCTGGCTGAACTTCCTGCTTGCACAATCAAACCTCTCCAGATGATCCAGAATGCGGCGGCAAGAGTGGTCTTCAATGAACCGAAGAGAGCGCATGTAACTCCGCTCTTCATCAGGTTACACTGGCTCCCTGTTGCCGCCCGCATAAAGTTCAAAGCTTTGCTCCTGGCCTACAAGACCAACACCGGATCTGCACCATCGTATCTCCACTCGCTAATGCAGATCTATGTTCCTGCAAGATCACTGCGGTCTGCAAAGGAACAACGACTAGTGGTACCATCCCAAAAAGGAAAAGATGTAAATGCTTGTAGTTTTTTCCTTTCTCACGGCACATGAAAGGTAAGACAGCCAATGGTTTGACTGCTAGCCGCTGAGCTACTGCGGTTCTATCCTTGTCGTCACTAAGCGGACATTAAGGGCATTAAAGTTCACTAAACGTTAAAAAAGGAAGTCATTTGTAATCCTAAAGAGCAAAGGGGACTGGAGGGCTTAGATTATAAAACTCTTCATGACACCTTTAAAATTAAATGGTTAACAGAGTTTATGAAGAATAGAGAAAGTCCTCGGAATGTATTTCCTAATTGTATATTTAATATTCTGGGCGTAGATCTCTAGAATAGATTTAGTTGAAATGTCATTTTTCTGTTGAGAAAATTCATTGGCTGGTTTTCACAGACAAGCCCTGCTAGCATGGAAATTGATATATAAGCACAATTTGTCACACCACAAATATTTCATATGGAATAACAAAGGTATCTTATTTGAAAACAATCTTTAATCTATCATACTTGGTTCATTGAAGGTATTCTTTTAGGGAGACAGTCATTTAATTCTCATGGGTACTGGTTGTCATATACTGAACATTTCTTCAACAATTTCAATTACCAGTTAAAACAAGATCATTTATTATTGTTATTGACGCAAATTCAAAGAGCGTGGCAGTACTTTAAAAAACTATTTCAGAAGGAATCAACACGGTTAATCCTTGTGAGAAAATTTTCATTGAAAATGTTGATGTTCTAAAAGAGAAATGTAGTAATAAGATTATAAGGAATGCTCTTTGTTCTGGGTCTTTACCTGCAGCAAGATGTTTTTGGTCTTCTTTATGTGGTAATATCTCTTGGGTTAAAGCCCGGAAACTGCCAATTATGTCTGTATCAATAACAAAATGAACGAAGTGTCTTACAAAATACTGCATTGATCCTGCTTAGCATGTTTTGGGAAGATTTAAGCTTAATATTGTATATACCTGTAAATTTTGTGGTCAAGAATGAGAAACTATTTTGCATCTTTTTTTTCCATTGCATTTTCTCAAGATCATTTTGGAAAGAAATTGAATTCAATATTTACACGAAAGCTTGAATGTATGATAGAAATTTCTATATTTGAAGTGCTTTTTTATACAGCAAATTTGACCTGAAACAACAACATATTATACATTTGTTTATTATATCAGGAAAATGCCATATACATAAGAAAAAGTGGGCTCAAGGTAAATGGCACATTTTATTAATGACTTCAAGTTGTATATAGATCTCTTGCAAAAAACAAAAAGCTCTGAAAACATTTATGTATGTAATTCTATTTCTTTTCTATTTTTGTTTCTATTTGGTAATGAATGTTAATGTGACCATAATACCTCGTGTTCTTATGGCATTGATTCAATAAAGCATAAGAAATAAAAAAATGTATCAAAAAAAGTGCACTAAATGTGACGACTATGCAAATGTCATGATGTCGGTGAAACAATCCTTCAAACTTCTGTAGTAAGTTTTATTCATGTGTGAAGACGCTACAGGCAGTCGTGTAGCGCAAATTTGTGTTTGGAAGTTAAGTTCAGCTGATTTCCTGTGTGTAGGGAGCAGAGAGTAGTGAACACTGAGTAGTGAACACTGAGGAGCGAGCATGTCAATTGGAACACGTACAGTTGAGGGAGCTGAGGATTTAAAGCGGCCCTGCAACGGTCTGGAACCACATCTGGAACTGAAAGTATCGTTTTCCGTTTTTTAACTGTGAAAACTGCTGCTCTGATAGGTATAATGAATACTTTTTTATTTAAAGTTCATAATCTAATAGTTGGCTTTGTTTGGAAGGCATCATTTAATAAAAGAGCAGACTGGTGTTTTCTTTTGGTAGATTATTTATTTTTTCCATTTGAGTCAATATTATTGATCTATAACTCGTTATTTGCAGTAAATACCAATAATTTTTTTTTCGTAAGTGGTAAAGTTTTATACAGTATTTCTATGATCCTATATAGATATATATCGCATGCATGCATACATACATATTTTTGGATAGAAATCCTCACACTTTATCTACATGATTCTGCATTTGCTGTGTTTCTTGTCGACAGCATTACGCTGAGGTTTCATAGTCATGTTTCTGTGAGTCTGCATATTCAGAATGACGTCCATGAGTTCCTTTACCTGCTGACTGCTTTTCTTGTTGTTGTTAAATGCGCAACACCTCGAGTGACAGGTTCCAATCAGTTTCTGAAGCTCTTCATCGGTTTCATTGATGTAATCTTTCAAAGTCTTGCCTGTCAGTTTCTCTTTATTGGTAAACAGAATCACCGTTTTTGCAGTCATGTCCTCACCGAACTCTTTCTTCAAGTGTGGCAGAACCTCTCTCTCTCCATCTGTGAAACGGCCGATCTCCATCACCAGTAAATACACAACAGTCCCTTGCTGAATGAGATCTTTGCACAATCTCAGCTTTTCCTCTTTGTTTTTGAGATCTTCATTAAAGAAATCAGGCGTGTCTACGACTCTGATCTTTACTCCACAGACTTTTCCTTCCTCTTTCTGGCACTCCTGCGTTACTGGCACAGAACTGGCATGGGACTCAAAATACTGCTTTCCAAGGATGGTGTTTCCTGTAGCGCTCTTCCCACTTCCTGTCTGTCCCAGCAGCACAATGGTCGTGAAGGAGGCACCCAAGCGGTCCAGCGAATGCTCCTGATGAACTAACACTTCTCCATGATTACAATAAGAAGTCATGATTATTTATGTTGACCCCAGAAATGTTGAATGCTGTATGTTCTAAAAAAGTAGTTGAGAAAGTTGTTACCTGACATCTTTGGTGTCGGCTCCACACGTGATTTTAAAGGAAAACAATTTTCATACGGCCCATTGAAGTTAACGGGTGGGAATCTGAGACTGTTGTATCTAGAAGTAGAATAAAATAAATACAAATACATTATTCCTTATTGATGCTTCGTGATAGATGTACCTATACATATTAACATCAGTGCTGGTCATACCTGCAGATCTCTTACCTTTCTCCAACAGGTTTTGAAGCCTGGTCCCTCTCCATGATCCCCATTGTGTATTTCATCAGTTCTTCAACCAGTTTGTTTTCTGTTACGTCTTTGTTATAACCACAAACTTTGTTTTCACACTCAGTCAGAAGCTTTTCAGTGTCGATCGAATTTTCAAGTAAAGGTTTTTCACTGTCAACCAACAAAATGGTATTTTTCACTATGTGCTCTCCAAACGTCTTCTTCAAACGATTAAACATCTCTGTCTCTTCTTGAGACACCTTATGTCCCTGCAGTATCAAGAGGAATACACGAGGACCCGTGTATGATGGCTGTATCTCTTCTATCGCGTGGGCTTCTGGGTTCAGAGAGTCAGAAGTTTTGATAAGTAAGACACTCTGATCTTCTGCTTTTCCTGTATTTGTCTCGCAGTCTTCTGACTTGAATCGCTTTTCCCTGAGAATGATGTTTCCTATCAGACACTTTTCGTTGTTGTTCTTTCCCAGCAAAACCACTGTGATGTCTGCAGGTGGCCGAGCTATTTCCCCTGAGATGACTGAAATAACGCACAAAGTGTTGATAACATACAACCTCATGTATTTGTGTTGTAAAGGCCGTTCTATGCTAGTGCTCTTATCTTAATGACTTAAAAGTGATAGTGCCAAAAAATGAAAATTCTGTCATCCTTCACTCGGCCTCTTGTCATTTCATACCTGTTCTGATGAACACAGAGAAAGATATTAGGAAGAATTCTGTGACATCATTGACTGCCATAGTAGAAAAAATGAAATGGCAGTCAAATGTGCAGCAGAACTGTTTGTGTTCCTAATTTCTTCCAAATATTTCACTTTGTGTCGAACACATTCTTACAAATATCTTTCTTCGTGTTTAACAGAACAAAGACATTGATAAAGGTTTGAGTAAATGAGGACAGAATTTTTGTGTGAAATTTCCCTTTAAGTCTTGTTTTCTTAAAACAATTCAAGGATTTAATTTAAAATGAAGATTGTGCCGTCGTTTACTCTTGTCGTATCAGACCTGTATGACTTTCTATCTTCCGCAGAACACGAAAGAAGATATTTTGAAGAAAGTTGGTAAGCGCTGGCACCCATTCGCTTCTATTGTATGGACACAAAACTAATGCAAGTGATTGATGAAACTACATTCATTAAAATATCTTCTTTTGTGTTCTGCTGAAGATAGAAACTCATTTTATATATGGCAGGACATGGATTCGATTCTTGTTATTTAACCAACATATTTACTGTAGTGAAAAGTCAAACAAAACAACGGTTAAATTGCTCATTTGTTAAATAACAGAGGAAGGACATAATGAATCAAATATACCATTGCTTTCATCTGTCGGCTTCATCTTCATTACTCCAATGTCATCAATCACCTCGTACACGCTGCAGGAATTAAATGACAGGCTTAGTTTTACAAAAGAGAAAACACTAGAGGTCAAAGTCTTGTGCTTCTCAATCTCACAACACAGTTAATCGTCTGCTAATATAAACTTGTGTATGTGTGCGTTTCATCTGTCTTACTGCTCTTTGGATGCAGAGGAGTTTGCCTCCATTTTGTCCTGTATCTCCAATAGCTGTTTCATCAGCTCAGATTCTTTCATGTCTTGATTCTTCTTAAGAACACAAACTCTCTTTCCGCACTCATCCAGAATCTTTTCCAGGCTGTTATCCGCACGCTCGTTTGGCTCTCCAGAACGTTCCTCTTCACCTCTGACCAGTACAACGATTGTATTTTCAACCATTTTCTCTCCAAATCTTCCTTTAAAGTCGTCGAACATCTTAATTTCCTCTTGTGAGAGCTTGTTATCCTGAAGTACCAGGAGAAACAAACGTGGATCTGGATATGATGGGTTCAGCTCTTCTGGTTGTGGGATCGGCCAGTGGAGATTATCTGGAGCGTCGATAACCCAGATCCTCCGATCTTCTACCTGTTTCACCTTTGGGTGTCTTTCTTTTCCAGCACCAAACCAATCTTCTTGAAGAATTGCGTTACCTATCATATACTTGTTGTTTTTCAATCCCAGCAGCACCATACTGATGTCTTTATCAGGCTGCTGGACTTGTGTGTCCTCGCCTATACCAAAAATGTAGATAAATCACTTGTGATGCTAAAAGTTTAAGTATTAAAATTGTATTAAATGAACGATTTGTTGATTTTTGTTGTATGTCCATTTTATTAAAATGAAACTATTTGTTGAATGGGTCCTGTAGTTTGGTCAAATTTTAAGAAACCGTACGGTACGCTGACATCTAGCGGTTGAGCTTGGTATCGCAGTCTAAATTAAAAATATTGGAGAGACAAGTTTAGCCAAGTAACGGTTCGGTTTCGTTTGCTTGTCATCAGAAATAATCTACAGGCGCTCTATTCCTTTGGGATGTGTACCAGAGGTTAAGGGCAGTCCATAGCTCATGTTTATGTTGTTGCTCTGAAACCTTAGTTTCTATTGTATTTGTAATTGGAATAGATTCTATGTGACATTTGCAGGACGTAGTTACAACAACTGTCATTTTACCAACATATTCATTTCCTTCGACTTCTGTTTACAGGTAACCCTGAGTGTTGAGGTCATGTAAATTTCAGTATGCTAACGTAAAGAGCATTCTGTTGACAGAGGAAGCAAATAATCTGTAAGATTTACCTTTTTCTGTCGACTCAATTGTCTGAAAGGCATCAATATCCTCATACCAGCTATAAGAATAAAATGACATAAGTTTTACAAAAGACAGAACGAGATTTGAGGTCACTTGAATTTTTTGTCGTCCTGTCTAGAGTTGTGTATCTTACTCTTCATAGATGCTTGTTTCAGGAGGCCATTTCTGAATTTTGTCCCATTTCTCCATCAGTTGCTTCATCAGATCAGATTCTTTAACGTCTTCATTCTTACGAACAGAAATTTGCTCCTCACACTCATTCAGAACCTTTCTGAGATTCTCATCGGCCGGCGTTGCAGAACTTTCCTCTTCGCCGCTAACCTTCACAACGATTGTGTGTTCCACAATGTCATTTCCAAATCTCTCTTTCAGGTAGTTGAATATCTTAATTTCTTCTTGTGAGAGTTTGTTATCTTCTAGCACCAGGAGAAACAAACGTGGATCTGGATATGACGGGCTCAGCTCTTCTTTACTGGTAGCTTCTTGTTCTGAGAGATTATCTGGAGTGTTGATAATACGGACTGATGTATTATCTAATAACTGAATCATTGCTGGTCCAGCAGCAAAGCAGTGTTGCCGGAGGATAGCGTTACCTATCAGACACTTGTTACTGCTGTTGGTTCCCAGCAGCACCATAGTGATGGGTTTATGAGACGGATGGACCTTTGCACCCTCCACTGGAAGAAGAAACAAAAGAGCCATTTACAGATAGAAACTCAATTTGACAATGTCAAGTCAACTTTATTTATATAGAGCTGTTAACATGAAACATATTGACTATAAGCAAAGCATTTACAGTAAAAACAAAAAGGTGAAAACACAGAAGACAGACACACACACACACACACACACACAATATGCACGCGTACACGCACTCACACACACACACACACACACACACACACACACACACACACACACACACACAATATGCACGTGTACACGCACTCACACACACACACACACACACACATACACACACACACACACACACACACACAATATGCACGCGTACACGCACTCACACACACACACACACACACACACACACACTCACACATCACTGAGAATCGCACATTTAAGTTATACACAATAGAAATTAAGTAGAACTTTAAAATTCTAATTCTACAATGTTTGCAAAAAAATAAAAATGAACTAACAAAGAATCTCCATTGACTGTGTGTGCGTGCGAGAGAAAAAGAGAGAGAAAACTGGTTCTGAAAGAATTCATCTGCAAAATACAAACATTTATGTCATATGTAAAAACTCACAGAATCTCGTGAAACTTACCTTGTGTCATGTTTAATTCAAGGACCTCAAATAATGAATGAATAATAACGGAATGATTTCCCTCTTCACCAGCACTGTAGACCGGACTGATCCCTAGTAAATGAAAGTGAAAATCACTTTGTCTTAAATGCAGGAGAAAGTGGGCTTGACCAACTCTGGAAGAACAAGTAAAGTCAGCTGTGATGCGCTAACAGCTGTTTATCTTTGTTACAGGTTCTTATTGGATGTTCAGTGCAATCTTTGCCATCTTGACTCTTGTGTGAGGGATTGATTTGTTTCTTATGATGTGAAGATTTCACTATAGTCATGTTTCTGTGAGTCTGCATATTCAGAATGACATCCATGAGTTCCTTTACCTGCTGACTGCTTTTCTTGTTGTTGTTAAATGCGCAACACCTCGAGTGACAGGTTCCAATCAGTTTCTGAAGCTCTTCATCGGTTTCATTGATGTATTCTTTCAAAGTCTTGCCTGTCAGTTTCTCTTTATTGGTAAACAGAATCACCGTTTTTGCAGTCATGTCCTCACCGAACTCTTTCTTCAAGTGTGGCAGAACCTCTCTCTCCATCTGTCAATCACCAGTAAACACACAACAGGCCTGTGCTCGAGGGCTGTTGCTTCTCTGGTGACTCAAGTATTCCTTACATATGACAAGATAAGCTTAATCTTTATTTCCTTATTGCGGGAATTGTCAGCAACAACCGCTCAAAGTACAAAGTGTATTCTTCGCCACAGTTCATGTACAATTTATCACAATTTAGTCTTAAACCTGTGGCACTAAATAATACTAGTTCTGTTGCAGAGTATTACTGTGACCTGTATACGAAGAGTTTGGTTCCAAAATGAGAAGACTTCATTATTTAATTTTTCTAAAATCATGTTTTTGTATTGTGCATTCCATGTTAATCCTGAAATGCAATTTAATGCAGTGCAAAATGTAAAATACAGGTACAGTAAAACAGCTGTAGAAATGAATACTGCAATTTTTGCAGATTTTTTTGTTTGGTGTATCAGTCTTAATAAGTAACTTATTAGCATATAAAGAATAAAAATATTTGATAAATGCCTGGGAACACAAAGAGATAAATCGTAAGTTATAAAATGCACTGCAGATCGCTTCTGTGAAATGAATGTCTTATTAATAAGCAGTCATAAAACATCCTTTCACATTGTTCCAGAAAAGCGCTGCAAGCAAGCAGATAAGAAACTATCTCATGAAAGCATCATAACTCCCTCATAAAACCTATGCAGATATTTGTTGATTATAAGTTGGTAAGGATACGAAAAAAGGAGTCTCAGTATTTATAAACATTTGATTCAGTCTTTGTTGAAGCAAACTCTTGCTGTAAAACATTATTGCTCCGCGTTCAAGTTTATTCTGCGCGTTACATATTTATACTAAACTCAATTATAAAATAAACTCAACCAATAAAGTCAACACAGCACAACACAACACAGCACAGCGTGTGATTTTCTCAACGGTTTGTAAATCTATAGTTGTGTGTACTTTGGTACATGGGATTATTTGTAAACAGTTTAATAGCTAATTGGTTTTGTCCTTGTGCTCAAGTGAAAGTAAAAGAGAGTTTGGTATGCAGTAAATATTGCAGGGGTGTGGATTCATGCTGGTTCAATAATCCAGTCATCTAGGTGGAATAATACAGTTGCGGTGACGTGTTGAGGAAGAAAACATGTCGAAGTATCTCAAGTGTCTGTTTCCCTGCTGCTTTTCTTCAGCAATGGAACAAGGTGAGTTGACTGACTGCTTTTAAGGTTTCAACTAAAATCTTATAACAGTTGTTGCAGAAAACACAATGTTGAAGTCCATAAATTGTGTTTGTGTCTTTGTGTCTTTAGAAATGTCAAATGGTAAGTTGATTTATTGTCTTAGAAGTTTCTAAAACACTAAAATTGTTTGACTGTTGAGGAAGGTCAAAAGTTTTTCAGCAAAGAAACAAAGTGAGTTTACTGGTTGTTTTCCAACGACAACAATAAAAGTTTAAAACTGATTTTTTAAATATCTGTTATTTTAGTTTGATTTCATTTTTAATTCTGCTGTTTTTGATACCGTAGACGCGCTTGCAATAACTTTGGTTAAAGCTTGGCTTTGTTCAGTAATACATTCTGTAATTCAGTAATATTATGTGTAATATTCATTTTTAAACATAAATTTGCTACGATTCACTTTTAAATGTTCATTTTCAAATTTTGCTTTGTTTCATACAGTGGATGTTCCTTTATCAAAAAAGCAGTAAGATGAATGATTGCTTTTGTGCTTTCTGATCAACTCAAATCTGAGTGAATCGTAAATAAAACGTTAAAGTAAAAATAAAAAATTAGAATTGAAAAATGTCAAATACTGCTGTGTTTGCTATTGTAGATACGCCGCTTCGCATTGTTATGATCGGGAAAACCGGAGTTGGTAAAAGTGCAGTTGGAAACACCATTCTCGGAAGAAAAGCTTTTAAATCAGAACCTTCTGCAAACTCTGTTACTAGTGAATGCAAAAAAGAAAAGACGTTAGACCACAGAGACATTTATGTGATAGACACGCCTGGAGTTCTGGACACCAATATCAGTTCAAGAGATCACATTAAAAGAGAAATCGTGAGATGCATTCAGGTGTCCGCACCAGGTCCTCACGCGTTTCTGCTGGTCATACAAGTCGGACGTTTTACAACTGAGGAAAAAAATTCTGTCAGAGCCCTTCAAGAGATCTTTGGAGAAGAAGCTTCTAAATACATGATAGTGGTCTTCACTCATGGAGATGCGCTCACAGGTCAGTCGATAAAAGACTATGTGAGAAGTGGTCACGATGACCTCAGAAGCGTCATCCAGAGCTGTGGGAGCAGATATGTTGTTTTTGACAACAATGACATGAGAAATCGATCTCAAGTGAAAATATTACTAGAGAAAATAGATGAGATGGTGGCAGCCAATGGAGGAGAATGCTTTACTCAGAAAATGTATGAAGAAGCTGAAAAACTCATTCAACAACAGAAGGTGCAGAGAGAGATGGCCGAGCTTCAGGAGTATGAATTTAGCTTCCTTGAGGACCTTAATCAAAAGATCGCTCTTTTCCACCAAATATTGCTTGGGGAAATGTACCAAAAGTTCGCGTTTGATGGTCCGATGTCATCATAATTTTTTTACATTCAAAATTCCTCATGTGGAAAAAGCACATCTTTCGGACTAGAGATCAGATTCACATTCACGAGAAACTCTGAATGTTTCGGGGTAAATTTCTTTGGATATAAAGAAAATGTGATAGGATGGGTTTTGTGTAAATGTCATATGGCAGCGATTCCCAGACCAGTATAAACCAAAACGTTGAAATGGAAATATGGGGAATCAAATATTTGTTCATTTAATATTTCATTTAACTTTTCGTTGTTTGAATGAAATGTATTATTTCAATACCAAAATTCTATGTGGTAAGATATCAAAACCATTATCATTGCCTGTAATTAATAGCAATAGTTGAAGTCCAGTGAATCTCTGTCAGTTGTGTACAAAGTACGTATTGGTCACACATGAAATGATTTGACTCTAAACTCTGCATTATGTAAGTTAACATCAATTTCTTGTGATGTTTCATCATTTCTAAGTAACCTGCTAAATAAAGAAATGTAGGTGAAACATCTTACTTTCATTGTAACGTATATAGAGAGACACTTTCAATTAAAATCATTTGACTTTAAAGAGTTGTGCATCCGTGATCTCATTACTATCAGCATCATGTAAATGAGAATGACCTTTGTCGCCTTCCTGTTTCTCTCTCTGAATTTCTCTTGAGTTCAATTTTGGTCTCATTTTTTAAAATGACAGTGAACACTACACACACTACACTTAGTGCAAACTCTGTGGAGCAATACAATACATACTATTTTACGAACACAAATGAGCCACCTTGTAAAATAGTTACGAATTCCCACCAGATTGTGTTGATTTATTTATTTATATATATATATATATATATATATATATATGCCGATAGCTCTGGGCCAACATATAGTGCCAGTGCTAACTAGCCGGTCCCTCTCCTTCATCTCTATATAAAACACATCTTGTCTGCTCTCTGCTGGGTCCTATGGAATTAAAAAGGCAAAAAGCCCCTTAAAATATATATGAAGAGTAAATGCGACCAACAATCCTAAAATAAATCAAATAAAATTATTCAAAACTCTGTCAAATGTATAGTTGACACACAGTCTGTGAGCTTCATTCGTGCTGTTGTGCTTAAGCAAAAACTGAACACATAATTTCCCTTTATTTCATGTTTGCTATAATAAGAACCCTTTGCTTGAATAATATCTACAGTCGCTTATTTATGGGTACATTGTGATTCCATACATGTAGTGTATGAAGTATAAATATCTGCATTCCCCAAACTTTGCATATCGTTCCCTTTCACCTACAGATATGTACTGTATGTACATTATTGTTAGTTATGCTGGAAATTCAGGTTATCTACGGTACATTGCGGTCCGTAATCTAAAGTCTTACCGATAGCTTTTGTTGATGTTAATAACATATTACTGTCCACATCATTATTCTTTTTTGCTGTATCAATGGATTAAATATAAGTAATGCTTGTACATTTAATCGGGAAATTAAAAAAATTTCACTTATGGAGATAAAAATGCATCTGGAAATCACTTTCAATGGGCAAATTTTGTCCCTTAATGGAAAAGTTAATTTCATTCCCCGATTACAGTGTGATGTTTGATATAGTTTCATTATTCATAAGAGATAAACTCGCAAATGTTATTCTCCGGGGGTTTTTAGAATAATTTAATTGAGAAATTGTCTATGAACAATTAATAAAACAATATCTGTCTTCACTTCATGTTCCACAAGAGACGGTTGGTATTGCTGTATTTTTACGACTAAGAGAAGTAGACCAGCTTTGTATCGGCCCGATCGGTATATCCCTAATATAAAGCAAATGTGAATGAAACAATAGACAATGCCCGCAGACGATAACTTGTGTTGCAATGCAATGCTTTTCAAACACCTTTTCCTTTGACATTGTTTATTGCTGACATTATGTAGCTTATCATTTCCAAACAATTCTCGTGATGTTTATGACATAAGCAGAAAAACTCATCATAACATGATAGAAGTAAGGCTGGTCCTCCTGGTCACAAACAACATGTTTTAAGGTTTTGCATTTGAATGTGATATTTCTTCTTGTTATTTAACTTAGAATTCCACATGTTTCTACTGTAGCCCTAAACAGACAAACTGCTATACAGAAAGCACATTTTGTTAATACTTCGTCTCCTTCAGCAAAGAAGAGAAACGTGACATCTTGTGTCATGTCGAAGTACTTTGAAAGGAAGGAGAGGAGTGGGGTGAGCAGTTGGTTGTAATTTGCAGCCTCACTGCTAGATGCCGCTAAATTTCATACACTGGACCTTTAATACAGATAGAAATCTAGAAAGCCCCTTAAAGAAAACTCTTTTAATCAGATTTCTCAAAGAAAGAATCTTATCGGTAAACATTTTATTTGATTTATTTTAATTTTTTTATTAAATTGTATTACATTATTGTATGGTAGTAAATGGTTACATACAGAAAATATGGATCGCAAACAAAGACAAACTACTTTAAAAAGCTGATTTATATTTGGGGTTTGGGATTTCGTCATTAAGCAAATTGAAATTAAATTACAATACTTGAATTCTATTACTTGAAAACAGATTCATTTCTTTGATGTTTTGTTCTCCTCTGTAATCCCAGTAATGTATCTCGTTGTAAATGTGTGTGATTAAACTATAATCCGCTTTCATTGAGATTTCATTTAAATGTACTCTCGCAGAAAGATGGTAAAAAAGCAGTTGGTACCCTTTAAAAAGGCTCATCCTTTATGTACCATTACAGGTACCATTATGCACCTTTGATCCATTCATATGTGCTCATTAGGTGCAAATGCACTTTTTGTATTTTTTCTGATAGTGTAAAGAGAATGATCACAATTCGAAGGGATAGATAAGACACTATGATCCGAATGCTGAAATTCCAGTTTGTTCCTTCAAAATGGTAAGAAAGACTTCTGTATATATAAGGAATGATGTTACAAATGTGAAAGCAAAAGACTGTTGTGGACATTTTCTGAAAATGAAGCAGGGGTGTGGATGACGCACACAGGTGTATAATAATGCAGTCACACTGCAAATGATTTAGCAGTTCAGGGAAACGATTTGAAGGAATAATGTGTTCGTGTCTCAGGTGTCCTTCCTCTTGCTGTTTTTCTTCAGCAGAAGAACACGGTGCGTTCACTGACTCTTTACAATAAGCTCGGCTTTGTTCAGTTATACATGTTATTCAGTCAAAATGTTCATATTCAAATGTTGTTTTGTTTCACGCAGCGGACATTCCTTTATCAAAGACAGGAAGTAAGTGAAATGATTGCTTTCAAGCTTTCTGATTTGAAATAGAATCGCTTATTTCACTTTTTCATTCTGTGAAATAAGGTGTTCAAAAATGTCAAATGTTTAAATTGTGTGTTTAAAATGTTTGCTATTGTAGAAACGCCGCTTCGCGATCAATCTATTCTCTACTGTTCGGCCAAAAAAACAAATTCGGTTCAGTTGTTCATTAGTTAAACTGGAATATTTATGTTTTGATTTGTGTGGACTTCAGAGCACATTTGTTGAGAAAACACAAGAAAATTACCTTGTGATCGGTTGCCTTATTATTTAAAGTTTTGTCAACTTTTTTATCATATCGATTCATTTTCTAGTTAACTTGTTACAGGAAAGACCATAGGGATAAATAAACGTGTGACCACGATGTTGGATTTCCAGTTAGTCTAGAAAATCAGATCTTTTACATGTGTGCATGCAAGGGATAGTAAAAGCTTGTACATTTGTGAAAAACAAAGCAGGGGTGTGGATCATTCACACACACAAATGCTGGTACTGTAATGCAGTCAGACTAAAACGTGAACGGCTGGTGAAGGAACAATGTGTCTAAAACATTTTCATGATTTATTCAAACGTTCTTCAGTGAAAAGAGTCGAGCAAAGTAAGTTGAATGATTGCTTTCAATGTTCTGGAAAATCTCAATTCAGTATGAATCTGTAAAAGTATATAAAATGTTATGTTTAAGCATTAGTTTTGTTAGTGTGGATGTTTAGTTTTCACATTGCGCTGTGTTTGCTATTGTAGATACGCCGCTTCGCATTGTTATGATCGGGAAAACCGGAGTTGGTAAAAGTGCAGTTGGAAACACCATTCTCAGAAGAAAAGCTTTTAAATCAGAACCTTCTGCAAACTCTGTTACTAGTGAATGCAAAAAAGAAAAGACGTTAGACCACAGAGACATTTATGTGATAGACACGCCTGGAGTTCTGGACACCAATATCAGTTCAAGAGATCACATTAAAAGAGAAATCGTGAGATGCATTCAGGTGTCCGCACCAGGTCCTCACGCGTTTCTGCTGGTGCTACGAATTGGTCGTTTCACAGATGAGGAAAAAAATTCTGTCAGAGCCCTTCAAGAGATCTTTGGAGAAGAAGCTTCTAAATACATGATAGTGGTCTTCACTCATGGAGATGCGCTCAGAGGTCAGTCGATAAAAGACTATGTGAGAAGTGGTCACGATGACCTCAGAAGCGTCATCCAGAGCTGTGGGAGCAGATATGTTGTTTTTGACAACAATGACGTGAGAAATCGATCTCAGGTGAAAATATTACTAGAGAAAATAGATGAGATGGTGGCAGCCAATGGAGGAGAATGCTTTACTCAGGAAATGTATGAAGAAGCTGAAGAACTCATTCAACAACAGAAAGTGCAGAGAGAGATGGCCGAGCTTCTGGAGTATGAATTGAGCTTTCTTGATTTTCTGGATGATAGAATCCCTGTGTTCCAAAAAATATTGCTTGGGAATAGTTTGGAGAATCTTGTTTGACGATCGAGGTTTATAAATGTCATAAATGACAGTGTTATGAAATGTTTGGCATCCAGCCCAATATTGTCTTATTTTCACATTGCGGTGTTATAGAATTTTGTTCAGGAAAATGTGTTTAGACATTGCAGTAGCAATAAATTCATTATCTTTCAATTATTGTTCTCTACACTTAAACAACTAGTAAGGTTTTCTTTTTTGTGTTATTTGTGCACGTTTCATAAAATGTACTGTGCTTAAAAACTTAAAAAAACAAAACAAAACAATGAGTATAGTTTTCTCAGGGTACTTCAGGTTGGTCCCTTTATTCTTTTCAGTGTTCACTTCCTGGTTCTAAAATGTTATTGCTTAAAATATGTAATGATGTTGTACTGGCACTGGAGATATTGTAGCAAAATAAAATCTTATCATGCAAAGCACATTCATTGCACAATGATCATTGTCACAGATTAAAAGTCCAGCAAATCAACTGGTGCATGTATACTTATGCAGTCTTATCATTAAAGAATTGCTCCTATAAAGCCTCTCTCTGAACATAACAGCCTTGGCAACCCTGTGTGTTAATGTGTGTGAATATTCATCATTGGGGGATCAAGGGACAATAACGCCCGTCAGGTCTGTTTAGTTACGTTGCCAGTTGTTCACCCCTTCCTTACCCTACAACTTTATTATTAAACGCTTGTTAGCCACTTTTTTTCATTTTATTAAGAGTAAATGGCTTTAAGATCTGATGTGATGGGGGAAAGTAGGCATGCGACGATATGAAGTAGTCAAAATAGGTTTTAATCTCTACGCCTCTGGAGACGCTAGTTGCACAGCCTCAGAACTGGTGGGCAGAGTAAGTGTATATTGCCTCTGCTAACACTGCAATCAGTATAAATAGACACTCCGTAATAGCTTTCAGGAAATCCTTTGCCGGGGCTAAGCAGTTTTCTGACCGGGCTATAGCCCCTGCAAACACCGCCCCAAGCAATGCCTCTGTGTATTAGTATGGACCATGTTGTCCATCTTCTATATTAACATCAATTGTTGTATTATTTAGATTCTTATCAGACAACATTACAAACATATTCTTATGATTCTTGTTTGGTTTGTTTCTAAACAATCATAATTTTTTATATTGAGCTTCGGTTAGGTGGCGTTGCGAGGGGTGGGCTTTGGGGGCTTAAGACTCTCATGTTTGGCCAAAAGCCCCTCATCTTTTTGATGCTGCGATCGACACATTGCCGAGTGAAAAGGAGAAAGGTAGTGGCCGTGGCTTGCGTTTTTTTACAAGGGAATTGATTGGATGTGTAAAAACAGCCGTTGCATTGATTTTGAAATGAAACCGGCAGCAGGCTGACTGTTGAAGGGGAGGAGATAACGGATGCTGCGTCCAAGCCGTGTAATTTACGATGAATAGTCGTTTCAGGGTGGAATCGCTTCATCAGATTTTGAATGGTCTGAAGATTGAACGTTCATTTTTAAAAGAAAATTACCCACATTGTTAAGCTATTTACTATAAACGTTGAATTGTCATTTTTTATTTCACTGGGACTTTAAAGAGGTGCTTCGCGAAATTAACAGTTGAACCTTTTTCTACATTCCAACTATAAGCTTCTGTTCTCAACATATCTTTGCAGTTTTGTAGTTTTTGTGCAAACTTTGATCAAAACAAAGTTTTGTCATGGAGTAAAGTGGGATACTTTACCTTTTACATTACATTTAATTTCATCCAAAGGCATTTACACAGCATCATACTGTACTATACATTTGTTTCCGAGAATGTGGAATCCCATTCTAATTTTGTCTATCAGAACAACTAACTGTAAAATATAAAAGGCATTTATTTGATGATATTTATGTTTGGACACTGTTGTATGTTATATGCTCAAGAGACTTTTCTCGGTTCGGATCATGTTATGATAAGTCTCTTTACAGTGTACAGACCTTTCCAGGTTTAAAAAGCTAATCTGTAAGTGCGTTAAGAAGAACTTGTTTTAGGTTCTTCAGTAAACGTAAAACTAATATCAAGCTTTTTTGTTACCCCATGTTTTTGCTCGTTTGAAACAGAAACACACCTAATTCTTACATTTTCATTCATAAAGCAAGACTAAATATCTGAGATCATTTCATTGTCAAGCTCATTTGATTTAAGTACTGGCAAATAAATGCTGTTTTTGCCTTGTAATGCCTGTGGAGAATCTTGCTCAAAGTGGACCTGTGTAGGCCTAATGATGTTTTTACTTTGTAGGCATTATTGAGAAGTCTGATGTGTACATTTCCGTGTCGAGGTGGGGGCTAAGCCCACTATCCCTTCCAACACTAGCAACGCCACTGGTCCTGTTTACCATACAATGCAGTATGACTCACTGAGCTGGTTTTTATGAAGAAGAATGTGCCAAAATCCCCTCTAAACTCAACATCAATCATTACACCCTCGTTGCATGATCTCTTATCACGCACATTCTCTTTATACTTCTCATAAGGAAGAAACTCAGAAAAATATTTCATAGAAGGAACAACCTCCAAATAACCTGTGACACTTTCCTTTTCATAGTCTCATATTCATGAGCAGGAACTATGAAGCATGCCTTGAAGCACTTAAACACGTAGACCTGTAGAACCACATTCTCTGAGGTTTAATTCTTCAAAAGTCAAGATCATTGTTTGTTTCCTGTAAAGAAAAGGTTTAACTGTTAAATGAATGACACACAGGATTCCCAGAAAGATCTTTCATTTGAATTGAACTTTATTGACATGATACACAACATTAAGGTTTTGATTAGACTTTTTCAAATTCAGTTTGTCAAGGTCGTTTACATGACTGTGCAATCTTTTTTCTTGGATTCCTTTTGGGGAAACGGCACACAATTGTCAGGACATCCATTTTGTCTCTTCATTTCCGAAACCATCGCTAGCAGTGTCTGAAATTGTCGATCCTTGTGGTCATTGTTGTTAAATGCAAGACATCTGGACCCACAGATCCGGGTCAGCTCCTGCAGGTGGGGATTAGTGTTTCTTATGTAGTCTGATACTGTATTTTCTTCTAGTTTCTCTTTGCCAGTAAACAGAATGATGATTTCTCTCACAGCATCCTTACCAAACACTTTCTGTATATTGGGAACTATCATTCTCTCTCCATCTGTGAAACGGCCGAGCTCCATGACCAGTACATACGCATCCGGCCCAGGCTGAGCGAGCTCTTTACACATTTCTATGTGTTTCTGCTGGTCTCTAAGGCCTTCATAAAAGAAATCTGGAGTGTCTATGACCCTGATCATTTTTCCGCAAACGGTTTCCTCTGCCATCTGACACACCTGTGTTACTGGCACAGAACTGGCGCGGGATTCAAAAAGTCTCTTTCTCAGGATAGTGTTTCCTGTAGCGCTCTTCCCACTTCCTGTCTGTCCCAGCAGCACAATGGTCATGGTGTCTGTCTTGGTGATAGTGGTTTGGTCTCGTTCTAAATTATAAAATAAAAATGACAAAATGCTATAGAATAGAGTAGAATAGAATAGAGATTAGTATACCATCTGTCCTATGGTCCGAGGTGCTGGGATACGCTGCAGCCCCTACAGACGACAAGTGGGCTCGGACAGTGGATCGGATGTGTCCAATATTGAATGATCTACTCCGCCGCTGCCCTGCAGGAGTTTAAAAAATGGACAATAGCATTGCATGGCATGGCATGACTTGACTTGACTTGACTTAACATATAGCATAGCATAGCATAGCATAGCATATAACACGACATAACACGACATATAACACAACAACACAACACAACACGTAATATAATACAATAAAATACAATATATAGTATTATATAATATACAGTATGACTTAATGTAATGAAGAATAGAATAACATACCTCTTGTCCTGGGTCTTTCCTGCCTATAGCTGGAACTGCAGGGATAAGCTGCAGCCGCTGCAGAGGAAAAGCAGGTATTGGAGATTTTATGACAGGGTAAATTTGTTATTAAAACGATTGATTATAATATTATGATGGATATTACCTGATAGGTTCTCTTGTATCGTTGTTTCCCGATTATTCTGTGCATATGTGGGCCTGTGGGATCTGCAATCGAAGAGAAAATGAATCAAGATCTCAGGTCAAGAGCTTCATTTTGAGAAGAAACAGCATCTGATTACATTCAAATGTTTCATTTTACCTTTCATTCTTGTTTATTTGCATCTCAGGCGCAATTTTCCAGCATTTCATCAGTCGTTTCATTAAGTCATTTGACTCCATATTTGTGTTAAAATCACAAGTTTTTCCCCGGCATTGGTGGACAATGTATCGCAGGGAATGGTCTGTTTCATCGTCTGACTTTGTCGATCTCTCATTTTTATTTCTAAACAGAAGTACTATCATGTTTTCTGACATTTTCTTTCCAAAATTATGCCGAAATTCTTTAAATAATTCCTCATCCCTCCAAGTAACGCAGTCACGCTGCAGGACAAATACTATACACAGCTGCTCAGAGGTTGAATATGCGTGTTTCTCAATCTTTTGCAATGACTGAGAATGCCTTTTCTGGATATTGATAACAGTAACCACGCTGTTCTGCAACTCCAGTGATATTTCTTGATATAAGGACCGTCCTGGATGAAAGTGGTCCAACTGAATTAATTTATTTCCCACCAAACACTTACACGCGTCGTCAGTCCCAAGCAGAAGAATTGTGATATTGTCTTTTTTACAAAACTCGGCTTTATTTTCATATCCTGTAATGAAGCCCACAAAAATAACATAGGAAAATATTATCTCTATAGTTATATACATACTTCAGACTGCGGTTGTGAGCGAAGCTACAGTCACTTTCAGCTCAACTTGACAAAATAGTCAGTGAGCCTTGAAACACACTAAGCTTTTATTGTTAACTATTTTACTTCATCTATGCACATTTATAACACCACAAACACTCAGAAAACGTACCTTGTGCCATACTGAAATCAATGTGTGCTCAGAGGAGCTCAGAGAAGAGCGCAGTGAATCGTCTGCAGTAGATGAAAGTAAAAGTATGTTTGTGTATTTTATAGTGAATGGGTGGAACACATACATGCAGTCACGGTATGTCTTGGAACATACACTTCTGTTCAAAGGTTAAGGGCCACTTGATTTACATGTTTTTTTCCGAAATGATCTTGAAAACCTTTTGATTTGAAGGTTTGATTCAATTCATGTATTTTTGTGTTTTACACAATTTTGCATGTACAGTTACTGTAATACAACACATAAAGTATATACATTAGTACAGATAGCAGAGAAAACATGAAAGAATCATAAAGAATGTCAAAATTAACCTGAGATGAAGTCTAAATGTTTGAAATGTATACCTAATATACTTATGGTTGGTAATGATGGAATAGTTTTGATCTATTTAAAATGTTAAGTCACAATATAATCCTCATAGTTAGTCTTGTGTCATTCCATGTTTTTGTATTGCTTTTCTTAATTTTTTTATGGTTATGCTCAAATACATCATTTACTTGACCTGTTTTTATTTCATAACTGTAATGTTCCTATCTGTGTACAAATATCCACTTCTTTGTGGATTTGAGTTCATATTAAAGCTCAGTTATAAGCATGTTTGATGTATTTGTGCTGATCAGGGTCAGAGTTTGTAATTCAACATGCGCCCGTCGGGTGGCGACGCCGCTTTACAGTGTGTAGATTAAAAGATTGTTTTCTAGGCCAAATGACACGACTCAACTGTCTCGTTTCACTCATACTTTAATATAAGTACTTTTGAACTATTTGAACAGAATCTTGTTTTAGTGGGTATAATTGATTCGGGCATGTTTGAGGTCATTTTGCTTGTTGTGTTATTGGTAATCGAGTAGGCCTACTTTGGTCATTTTGTGTACAGTTATGTTGAAATAATTTATTAATCAGACATGTTACCCTCTGTACTTTTATTTGTTTCAAAAACGATTTTCTAGGGATTTAATAAGCAGAGGGTAATATAGAAATGTCCGAAATACTGTAGAGTATAACAATAATGTGGAAATATTAAATTGCCTTCATGCCCTGTGGATGTAAATCTCAATTCTTGCATTGGCTTGATGCCTTTGTTGAGGAAACTTTTGTTTTATTTCTGATTTCTTCTTCTTCTTTTCTTTTTAGGCTGCAACACAATGCATACTTTGATCTTATACTCATGTCGGCGGTTGTGAATTAAACCACACAGAAACTGCTTCACAGGCCATTATCACATGACGTCACGCTTCTTCCGTTCTGCCGTGAAGCAGTGTACCGTCACTTCCGCTAGAGCGATCATTATGGAGCCACAAATACGGCTAGATGACAAGTCGCTTACGACAAGATCAAAAGCTGGATAAAAGATAGAAATTCTTTGACGAAGGTCTATTTATGAGGGTAAGTGTTTTGTTTTTGCGTTAACGAAAGTGCAAGGATAAGTACTCAAATATGTGTACTGTCAGATAAAAACGTTACGAAGTATTAACATGCCTGATACTGTACACAATAATAATCTTACCGATGTCTTGACCACTTGTATTTTGTGTTACATTTCTTCAAACGGAAGTTGTGATACACTGCTTTGCGAAAAGGGCGAAAGTTGAATGACGTAATTGTGAAAAGGGCCTAGTAGGGCAGAGTTTTACACATGTTAACTTAACATAGGAGAAAGCATTTGTTTGAGTTCCTACAGAAGACGAACATAGATTGTTAGCAGATCGTAATCTTGAAGTAAAATATTGTTTGATTTAAACGTCAAACTACACCAACATGGATGCCAAGCGTTTAAAGAAAAATGTAGAGTCAAAGTTCAGCGGTTCTCAAGTGTTTTGTGAGCAATCAACACGTCTATCACACCATTTTATTTATCTGACGAAATATAGCACAAAAGTCACCAGAGACTCCATTAGCGCTTGTCACAACTGTTGAATGAAACATGCTGTTGAAGCCTAACAATCAAAGGTGTGAAATAAACAGACTCGGTTTATGCAAAGCTGTTGAGGGGATTGTGGATCCATTCATTCCCCCCGGGAGTGTTCTTACCCCAGAATGCTTGGAACTTGTCTAACGAAAGAAACGAAATGGGTAAAGATAATTTTGTTATACATGTAGGCATTTATGTGAAGGTAACTGGTATTTTTAGCTATTCATTTGATAAGTGAAACACTAAAACAGTCATTCAATAAATTCAGGCTGTAAACATGCGTGGTTTTTCGGACAGGGCTTAGATTGAGTAGATTTTATTCTATAATTTTAAATAAATAGTACCTAATTTTATCAGCTATGAGTCACGACTCACTAAAAGAAATTAGATCAAGTCAATATTAATTACTTATAAAATATTAGTTTTTATAACCGACAACAGTTAATCTACTTATTATAATGAAAACGAAACAATTACACAATAAATATGACTTATTCAGAGAAGCTTGAATTGACCTAAAAATGGTCAGAAACAGATCGCATCAATTGCTCGACCAAATAACAAACGTCTACAAAATCCCTTTTTGACAATTAACACAAGATTCTTTCTGTCACCATAAATCATATAGAATCAAATCTAATTGAGTGCAAATTATTAACTCAATTTTGAGGAGATCATTTAGTTTGCATATAGTTTACTTTACTGCATAATATATTTAAGTAAAATGTAAACGATTTTCATGGGTAGTATTTAATAACCCTCAAGAATCATTTTTTTCTAGCTAATCCCTCCCTTGGAAACCGCCCCATAGTGTCTACATGTTAAAACATACCACTCTTACATTTTTTTGACCGTCTTTATTTTGTCTAATGGTCCGGTAATGGCTGGTTTCGTAGTTTCAGTTTTTATGTTATGTCAGTGATCTGGTATTTGGCATCAGTGTCTGGTGAATGGGTGAGAATAACGCTAAAGTTTGACATTGTGTTAAAGTCATGGTTTATGAGGGGCCTTATTTCTCTAGTCTAGAGCATCTCTGCAATACTGCTGTGGTTGCACAAGGTTGAATGTTGATCAGAAATCTTGTCGGAAACCATGGAAGAAAGTGAAGGGGACTTCTGCTCACACTGATGGATCTGGCTCAGGTCCCTCTCATCATGAGATAGTTTATGGTTTGTGGTTTTCTTCTGGTAGGTGTTTTGACCACGTGTGGTATGTCATTTCAATTTCCAGTGTGTATTTAGTAGGAATGCACTATATATTATTAGCCATATAGGTATCAGATGATAAATTTACATTTTATAATCGGTATTGGCCCAATAATAAAATCAGGTTGATATATTTAAGTCGATAAATTGTGAATCAATTCCTCTTATTGAAGCAGTTCAGGTGCACGCTGCTCACCGTTAAAAAACAATACATGTCGTGATCAGTCACTTGATGAAGGAGTGTGTAGATGCGTATCCACGAATGTGTAAATTATCGGTTGTGTAAAGCAGATTGCTGTCTGAATGCTTTCTGTATTGAGACCGATGAGTCTGTTGGCTTTTGACTGTAAGAACAAACTGTAATGCAGGCTTGGTACATCATGTGGAAATTGAAAAAAAAAGTTTTTTTCCAGTCAATGTTGTAAAACAGTATCCATTTGTTCCAGGCTCAGAACATGCTTTATTATAGATACTGTGTATATCGGCCAATATATCGGTTATCAACTTCTAACGTTGAAGAATGAACGGGTAACACAATATAAAGTGATCGATATGGGACGAAATTTACAGTGTCGATGCGTCCCTAATATTAATGGTAATAATTACGGACTCTTAAAAATAGTATATAATATAGAAGGTGATTTCCAGGGAGTCATTCATTACATTGATATTTAATTAGTGCCAGTGGATGTAAATAACAAAAAGCTTCCTGCTTGTGTTCGATGGCATTAAAGTAAATTTCTCTTGAGTGGAAAAAAGACTGTGAGGTGGAGCGATTGTTTTTAATGGTAAATATCTTTTTAAAAGCAAAATCAAATCTTCCAGTCAGACTTTATAATGTGCAAGATGTCAAATAAATTGTGTGGTGGTCCTCGTTGGATTCAGTTACTTCAGATTTGCCAGGTCTATGAATAATGAACAAGTGGGTGGGCTGAAAGCTGAATAATGATGTGTTCGTTGAAGAGGGTGGTCGCTGTGGTTTCCCTCGGTATAAAACTGAGTCATCTCGGTGATAAGAACCAGGAGGCTATAGCATCCTTAAAGAGAATGGTTTGCCGATGACGCACACGTTGATGAAGTGTATTCTTCAAATCTGATCCACCGTGGAAATGTCTGACCTGGGAGCAGCAAGTGTGGACCAAGAAGCAATCCATTACTGCTTTCCAAACAATAATTTGTCATGTACCAAAAATGTAAAACCTGACGCCGAGTACATTTTTGTTTACATTTTCATTTCGTTGACATCTGTGTCGACCGTGTTTCTGAACCTGCTGGTGATCATCTCCATCTCTCACTTCAGGCAACTTCACACTCCAACCAACCTGATCATTCTCTCCCTGGCTATTGCGGATCTGATCGTGGGACTGATTCTCATGCCCGTCCAGGGCATCAAACTGATTGAGCCGTGCTGGTACTTTGGAGAAGTGTTTTGCGCAATATTTCCTCTTATTTTCTACGTGGTTGTTACAGCATCTCTTGGCAATTTGATTTTTATATCCATTGATCGTTACATTGCTGTGAATGACCCTTTGCGATACCCAACGAGGGTCACTACTAACAGAGCTGTAATTTCTATTATTGTGAACTGGTTATTTTCATCTGTGTATTGTTTTATTCTCTTGAACGAGTCTTTCATCTCACCAGAGAAAAACCACACATGTGTTGGAGAATGTATACTTTATATTAAGTTGGGATATATAATAACAGATGTCTTAGTTACGTTAGTGATACCTTGTTCTGTAGTCATTTCTTTATACATGAAAATCTGCTTTGTGGCAAAACGTCAGGCTGAGAATTCAAACATGATCTTAGAAAAAAAGGCCAGATCTGAAAAAAAGGCTGCCAAATCTTTAGGGGTTGTCGTTATGGTTTATATTCTGTGTTGGATACCGTACTATATTGCTGCCCTTACTCTTGGCCAAGACACGGGTGATTCTCTTGTTATTAATATAATGTATTGGGTGTTGTGCATGAATTCCTGCATGAACCCACTTCTCTATGCTATGTTTTACCACTGGTTCAGAATATCAACAAAATATATTTTGACTCTGAAAATATTGGAACCGTCATCAGAATATTTCAATCTGTTTCCAGAAGAGATATGATTATCCTCAATGTAAGCCCATCTGTCTCCAAATGGAGTAGGATTCTCGTATTAAGAAGGATGGAGCCTGTGTATATAAACCTGTTAACTATTACTATTTGTTAGTAAAATAGACTCCATTGACAGAACGACATTAATAATAAAGTTTTCTTTGCTGGTGAAGGAAAGAACACGTAAATGTTACACTTGCAATGTTAAAATTACAAGAGAAATGTAAAAAATACAAATTTTTAAATGAAGCATGCTTTAGGTGGTCTGATCTTTCGTTCTTGCTGAATTTCTGTGCATTTTATTTTCTTACCATCATTTGTAAGGATCTGTTGTCAAAATCCTAAAGCATTTTTCATCATGGTCTGTCACGGTTTTTAACTGAAGTAAAACAATGAAAAAGAAAGGTTTTGTTTGAAGGTATTAACAGCACAGTGATTCCCACAAGAATAACTAAGCAGGATTTCGTTCTTTATTGCTTGCATTATTAAATGTACTACCTGTAATCATAGAATCTGATTGTTTTTGTGTAATGTTTGTGAATCAAAATGATATATATTAGGATGGACAGTGGGGCCCTCACATTTGAGTCATTTTCATTTCAAGCACAGATATACTTGACAATCATAAAAGAGTTTCATATCAATAAGGCCAAAAAGTCTCCAGACAAAAGACCAACCCATAAAAACAGGTTAAAGGGATAGTTAATCAGGTTGGTTCAAATCTGTGTAATTATTTTGTTTTGCTAAACACAAAGGAAGATATCTGTAAGAATGTCAGTAAACAAACAGATCTTTTCTCCCATTTGACTCCCAGACTATTTATTTTCTCCACTATGGCAGTTAATGGGGGATGAGATCGGTTTGTCTTATAAATGATAATGTTTTGCAAAAACCTGAGGGTGAGTAAATGATTTTCATTTTGGGTGAACTTTGAATGTTGTTGTCAGGCTATACTAGGAAAATACAAAGTATTAATACATCAAATTAAATATTTATATAATATACAATGCATGGTGATGTTCCAAATAGTGACGCACAGAACAGAATACATTTTTATTAATGATTAAATGATAACACTCGGTTCTACCGAGCCGTTGAAGGAACATTGGCGAAAAAAAAAACAGAAAGCGAAAAATAAAAAACAGAAGACTTTCTCGTGCGCACGCGAATGTTTCTCGCATTACGATTTCCGGCCTAAGTGTATCTTATGTCCTGGCATCTTTTTTGGGTAAACGAAGGGGAGAGAAAGCATGGATGTGCACGAATTTATCGATGTCTATGAACGAAGATCCAAAACACACGCAATTACCATCACATCTGCAACAGTAGCAAAACAGCCTTACCTACATCGGAAATTGTAATGCGAGAAAGTCTTCTGGGTTTTTTTTCCGCCAATGTCCCTTCCACGGCTCCGTACGTTTCCTTTAGTTGGTGTGAATTTACCACCAAAAGTAAAGCATAAACGCATAAATCATGAAAGACTTGAGTTATATGGTATTGGGTCCGTGTTAGACATTTTGATATGATGGCGGTGACTATGTTTTGTGATGTAGAAACTACAGTATGTGCAATGGAATCCAGCACTGATCACAGTGTTGCTCTCAGATTTACATTAACATTTAGTCATTTAGCAGACGCTTTTCTCCAACGCGACTTACAGAGAGTTCAGGGAGCAAGAAGCGATATGTCGATAGTACAATAGGTGCTAATACAAAGATACTAGTTTCAACAAAAGCTAGACCACTACCTGTTGAGAGAAGAGGGTAAGTGTACCTTTATTTTTATTTCTTTATTTATTATTTAAAATGTCCTTGTCTTACAATTTGTGAATAAACGACATTTACCTGATGTGTTTCAACATAGTGTATTTTCATATAGAGAGTTATGATAAGGGCTCTCCAGGGAAACCCATCATTTAAGCGCACTCTCCGTAACACAATATTATGAATAACAATAGCAAGCTGATGGTCTGCTTTTTACTTTCTAAAGTGTGCATGTTTTTCATTTTGAAATAATTATTCTTTGTCATATTTACCATAAATATGGTCTGTGATTAATATACCATAGATAGTATTTTAATTGAAGGGAAAGTTCATCCATCATTTCCTCACCCTCACGTTGTTTCAAACCTGTATACGTTTTTGTTCTGCTAAACACAAAGGAAGATATTTGTAAGAATGTCAGTAAACAACCAGATCTTATCCCAAATTTGAGTCCCGTGCATTTATTTTCCCCACTATGGCAGTTAATGGGGGATGAGATCGGTTTGTTTTATAAATAAATATATTATGTTACTTAAGGTGATAGTTCACCCAAAAATAAAGAATCTGTCATTGACTCCCTCGGGTTGTTTCAAATCTTTATAAATGTCTTTGTTCCAATGAACACTTGGAAGTATATTGGGAAGAATGTTGTAATTTTCAGTTCTGCGACATCATCCACTGCCATAGTAGGAAAAAAATCTTGTTTTTGTTCTGTTGAACACATCATGAGATATTTTGGCACCTTTGACTACCATTTAATTCTTATTACTATGGTGGTCAATGATGTCCCAGGACTGAAAATGACTTACATTCTTCCAAATATCTTTATATATATTCTTCATACTGGAGAAACTGTCCCTTTAATGACATAGTAATGATAATTGAGTGTGTAAAGTTATGAATTCACACATATCTATTGAATAGTATCTATAGCTTTAATGTTAGTTAAATGTGAAAAAATCTTCCTCAGGACTAAATCAAAAACAAACCTCCAATTACATTTTCTTAAAAATGATCAATATTTTCCAGATTCCACAAGGTGTATGTAAACTGCTGACCATAACTCTATACAGTAAAGTTCAACACACATCCGTTGGTGATATATTACATTAACATTACAGTTCTGCATTAAGTAAAGCTATACGTTTTTAATCAGTTTGTGTGTTCAATAGAAATCGAACCCACGTCCCTCAATGCTCTTCCACTGAACACATTGTTAATTATGGAGACATTTGTGATTTCCATACCATAAATCATCACGTATAGTTAATAAATCTTGAGAAATGTACGGTTCAAATCTAAACCTCAAATGGTAAAAGATCTGTAGGAGGGCACATTATCAGGAGTTGATCTTAGATCGTTTTATTAAATAAACATCAAACTGTTATAAACTCCCACAAACAATCACGACAGATCTGGAAATATGTTGAGCAGAGATGATGCTGGTTGAAATATTTTAAGAGTTAAGATGTGTTTAACTGACATTTTAAACCAGGGGTAGAAAAAAGCATATATTAGAGGATTTACAGCAGAGTTCACATACATGATCCATAATAGAATCATTGTTGTAGAAATCATTTTTATGTTTTCTGTTAGTGACAAAATGAAGTAAGGAATCCAGCAAAGCAAATAAACCGTGACAATAAGTCCTAATGTCAGAGCAGCCTTTCTATCAGATTTCCTCCTCAGTGAACCTTTCAATACAGATTTTCCATTTAACATCGAGTTTATGACTTTCACTTGCTGATGTGCGACATAAAATATCCTTAAATATAAACTTATTATCACGCTACAAGGAAACAACAAGGAAAAAAACAGGTCAGTAACTTTCCACGCATAGCTAAATGTAAAAGTGCATTCTCCATAACATGCGTCCGTTTTGTTGGAGTCAGAAAGTCTGCTGCTGATCCAAAGGGCACAATTATAAGGTAAAGCGCAAAACCAGCATATAAAGATGCAGAATAAGGTTTTAGCAGTTGTTATTTTATGTGGATACAGTAAAGGGTGACACACAGCAACATATCGATCAACAGCAATTAACATTAAGTTACTAAGTGATGCAGAGAGGAGAAGCCCAACTAATATTGAATACAGTCCACAGATATTGTCTCCAAAGTACCAGCAGGTTGCGGTCAGCTTCATGCCTTCGATAGGAACCACAATGAGACCCACGAGCATGTCGGCCGCTGCCAGAGAGAGAATGAGCAGGTTGGTTGGAGTGTGAAGCTTCTTGAAGTGAGCGATGGAGATGATCACAAGCAGGTTCAGAATCACGGTGCACACAGACTGCAGTGAAAAAATCACATACATGATATTGGATTCAAGCGTGGAGCGTTTTGTCTTGATGCATGATGAGTTAACAGCAGGAAAGCAGTATTGAGTCTCATGATCTTCTGTCTCATTGGCCATACGTCGTCTTCTGTCAGTTTGTTTCTGTCTCCTCACTTTCTATTTCATTTATTTGTCTGGGGTCCGATGTGCCAACCTCCCTCCGATGACGTCACATAATGTTTTTTTGTATGTATGTTTATATGCCTTTTTTCTAACCTGGATGAAACTCCTCACAGATGTGTCCCAAGAGTTTTTGCCATGTACATTACGATTTATTCATTTGGCACACGCATTTATCCAAAGCAACTTACAAGTAGGAGTGCATATAACATTTTGTCAACACGCTAAACAATACCGTTAGTTTACAAGGCCATGCTTACATTTACATTTGAACCAGCTGGAGTTGTTTGATAGCCTTTGCAGGAAGACCAGCAAGGAGAGCATTGCAGTAGTCCAACCTTGAGATCATCAGGGCCTGGACCAGGAGTTGTGCCACATGCTCAGTGAGAAAGGGTCTAACCTTTCTTATGTTGAATAAGGCATATCGGCAGGATCGTGTTGTCTTTTCAATGTGATCATTGAGGACAGCTGTTCATCAAATATGACTCTGAGGTTCCTGGCTGTTTTGGAAGGAGTGATTGTGGCATTGCCATGTTTGATGGTGAGATTGTGTTGCACCATTGGGTTATGTCCCACGAGTAGTTCTGTCTTGGCCGGGTCCAGGTTACTAGAGCAGTGGTCACCAACCCTGCTCCTGGAGATTGACCGTCCTGCAGACTGAAATCTTAAGGACGGTCGGTCTCCAGGAGCAGGGTCGGAGACCACTGTACTAGAAGATTAAAGCTGGAGTGGGCAAGTTTTATTTTTGACAAGACAAAGACGTGTTATTGGTTAGTCAAATAAATGTGGAACAGGTGGGTTTGGAGCTGTTTTTTGAAAGTTGTCAAAGCCAAAAAGGTTGTTTGCCATCATGTTTTTTTATGACGCACAAAAAGTTGTTCAGAAACCATCACCGGAAAATCACTTGCTGCTCTCCATCGGCACTTCACAACGCCATGTGCAAACAACCTATTTTCTTTAGGCAGACAAAGTACAGTACTGTGGCAGATCAATAACAATAAGCATTTAGGGCATGTAGATATGGACCTCAGGTTTATTCCATCCGGATAGCAAAACATAAAGCGGTTTAACAACTGAGCAGCAATATACACACACCACACCTCTGTTGGACCTCTTGGAACTTCAAATATATAACCCTGATGTATAGGATGAACCGATGAAAATGTACCCGCTTAATATAGATATTATTTATTTGTTCGTTTTACTGTGAGCACTCTAAAGTTTATTTTGGCATCTGCTTCGACCTTGCCCACCATTTTGGGATTCAAACGTTTCTTTTGCTACATGATGCTGTGAATTCTTGATGTATTAACTTATGCATTTGTTTATATGCTCTAAAGTGAATTGCTAAAAGGTTAGATAGAAACGAAGCAAAACTTTGATTTCAGTGAAAGTATTGCATATAAAATGGGCTTTTCAAACCGTACAAGCGTTGAAGAAAGAAAGGTCACCACGATTGATCACACATGCAGTAAAGGTCTTTGTGCATTTGACCTCTTGTTTATTTACTCCAGAAATGAACCATCTGAGACATGAATAACAGTAAACCCTGAAAGCAAATTATGTTTATGCTTTATTTAGAATAGGTGCAGGGCCCGGGGGTCCTGTTAACACCTGTGCAGCATGCAAAGAGGATCTTCCACTAAAGCATCATTAAAGGTGTGAAACAAACACACATTACAGACTGATGCAATAGCCCTGCGCGTTCATGTAAGAGATTATTATCTATGCAAATGAAAATAAATTGACTCAAATCATTAAACTGTTTATTTCAAAGTTAAATAAACAGAAGCCTGCTTTCAAAAATAGTAACATGCCACGTGACATGGCAGTGTGTGGCCGGCACTTTCCATACAGCCATTGGGTGCATTGATGGGTTTAATAATAGGCCAATCCACTTCTAATCAAGATAAAAAAAATGTATGTATCTTATATTATCCACCACCCATTCTTGTTGGTAAGTTTTAGTAAAAAAATAGCTCCAGTATTGTGTCCTTTTTGGGATAACAGCTTAAAGGCATAGTTCTGGGTTTTTTAGATCTTTTCCATAAGCGGGGGGCAGCATAACTAAAAGACCTCGCACCGTGGTAGTAAGTCGAATCCGAGGTACCACAAGAGAAAATGAAGATCTGAGAGCACGTGAAGGGGTTTAAACGTGGGGTTAGGTTGTCATGGATCACACAGGAGTCAGATGCAGAATATGACGGGTATCTCTTTATTGAGAACAGTGCAGGCTTACTCGCCGTTGCGGGAAAAATCAGACAGTCACAGGGCACGAAAGTCAAAGGATTATTCAGACAGATCACAGCAAAACAAGGCATCGATAATATCCACCCATCCAAAAACAGTCCATTGAGACGGAGCTACCGTCTATAGTCCCGGGACTAGAAGGACACAGTCAATGATAATTCCCATGGCAGGGTAGCAAAACTCAACTGCAGCACAAATCCGAGGCGGAAGTACTTTGGACAAAACCATGCGTTGATTGGAGAATCCAACCAGGAAGTAGCGTATAGAATAGTAATCCTCAGAGGCATAGGTTATCTG
The DNA here is from genome assembly GCF_947034865.1 of Barbatula barbatula. Classification (NCBI taxonomy): domain Eukaryota; kingdom Metazoa; phylum Chordata; class Actinopteri; order Cypriniformes; family Nemacheilidae; genus Barbatula; species Barbatula barbatula. The sequence goes on from NC_136787.1 coordinate 19,123,335, forward strand.
GGAAAACTCCTCCAGGACTTCTCCGGCGAACGGGAAGAGAAACTGCCAGGCTTGCTATTCTCCGAACCAAAGATTCCTCCGGAATGGACGCACCCACGATTTGTCTAGGGCAGAAAACGTCTCCGGAAGATAGTGACACGAGACACGAGACACGAGACACGAGACACGAGACACGAGACACGAGACACGAGACACGAGACACGAGACACCCTAGGACACCCTAGGACACCCTAGGACACCCTAGGACACCCTAGGACACCCTAGGAAGGGTCAAAAACTACAAAGGTTTGACAACAGACAAGGGAGAACACAAAGTATATAAAGGGAATGAAACTAATGAGGAAAGGGGAAACCAGCCGTGTACAAAAGTGAGGGGAATTAACCATCAGCACTATGAACGCAGCAAACGTTTTCCAAAGTTTGGTTAAAGTTTGTGAAAAAAGATGATAGCATTGCCACATGCAATACGTGTGGTAAAGATATTTCGTGAAAGGGAGACTCTTATATGATGAAATGCGTCATTAATCTGAAGGATTTTTTTTAATGAGTTCAGGGAGCAATAAGCAATATGTCATAAAAGAGCGATAGTACATTAGGTGTTAATACAAAGTTACTAGTTTCATTGTAATGTTACTTTTTAAACATGAATTCAGTATTTTATTCACAAACAATTGTTTAGATAATGGACGATCTAGCAACTGCATATTATAAATGTTATGTTGTATTTTTGTGTTATACTTAAATAGTTTGGGTTTGTAATTGCTTCTGATTATTCCTTGAAGTGTTGTTTATTTCATTATTTGAGGAATTGTCACAGTTAACAGTTGGTTATAGCCTAAACTATATCCTGACCTGACAGAGATGAATAAAGTATTGAAACTTGTTTATTAGAAGTGGTTTTGTCCATAAACATCTACATTTAGTCATTTAGCAGACGCTTTTATCCAAAGCAACCGCATTTGTTTAATTTGGTTGTTTATACACTTCACTCAGTATCAGCATGGGTAGTGATTCAGCTGGCATACGGCCATAACAAACCACAGCTCATAAGATCTAGATTTTATTCTCGTGTTTGAGTGGCCAGCAGACATATTGGGCCGCCTGATTCACTTGCACTGTGTGCACTTTACTATTTCTATTTGATGAATTATCGTAATTTGTAGTTCATAGCACACGTTACGCATAGTCATATCGTAATGTCACTCAATCCTCTGAATATTCAGTAGTGGGTGGGTTTAAGCATACTCAAATGTCCCATGAATAGGATGAGCTGCATTTTCCGTGGATATAAAATTAGAGTCAAACGTTGGGAACGTCGTACTGCACTAGCACAGAGCAACTTCATGTCCACTTGTGAGGACATGAGAGATTATGAAAAGCATCATGGAGAACCACAGTCTAGGAATCCGGTTTTGCTTTCCAAACAACAATTTGTCATGTATCAGAGAATTCAGACATGAAACGGAGTCTGTCATGTTGTACACCTTCATTTTTTTAGCCTCGGTCTTCACCGTGTTTCTGAACCTGCTGGTGATCATCTCCATCTCTCACTTCAAGAAGCTTCACACTCCAACCAACCTGCTCATTCTCTCTCTGGCTGCGGCAGATCTGATCGTGGGTCTGATCATTATTCCACTGATGGGCATCAGATATATTGAGACATGCTGGTACTTTGGAGAGACGTTTTGTTATTTATTTTTATTTATTGTTTTTACTGTTGTCTCAGCATCTCTTGGTAATTTAGTTTTTATTTCTGTCGATCGTTACATTGCTGTGACTGATCCATTGAGATACACCGTAAGAGTCACGACTAATAAAACCATTTTCTTCATTATTATTAACTGGCTATGTTCAATCGTATATTCAGTCATTATCTTATACGATTCCTTGTTCTACCCAAAGGAAAAAGGCGGTTGTTTTGGAGATTGTACTGTTTCCTTTAAGTTAAAACATGTTGTCACGGACCTCATCGTCACTTTAATTTTCCCTAGTTCTGTTATCATGTCTTTATATGTGAAAATCTTCTGTGTTGCAAAACATCAGGCCAAGGTTGTGATAACTAACACACGCATCAGTAGGTCACAAAGAAAGGCAGCCAAAACATTGGGGATTGTGGTCGTGGTTTACTTCATGTGTTGGATCCCGTACTACATGGTGATACTTATTGAAGGAGACCAGTCGACAGAATCCATTGAATTTAATGTGACATGTTGGATTGTTTACATGAATTCCTGTATGAATCCCCTTATTTACGCTCTGTTTTATAGATGGTTTAGATTATCAGCCAAACACATACTGACTCTACAAATATTTCAACCGTCATCACAATACTTCAATCTATTCCCAGATTATGAATGATTCAAATAATGTTTTTGTATGTAGTGATGATATGGTTGAAGTTTTTTTTGTATTATACAGTTTATCAAATGTAATTATATATTAGAAATTGGTATATTATTATTTACTTGGATTTTCATGTCAAGGCAGGATTGAATCTATGAACAGATGGACAGTATCTTAAATGTATTTATTGTTTTAAATGTGAACTTAAATTATTGCAGCAGTTATTAATATTATACATTTCCAATGAGTTTCGGGACTCCTAACATAAAACAGCAATGATTTGGGGTGTTTATTGTGGCTTTTATATATTTTGTCTCTTGGTTACTCCTGTCTGCATTGTATATAAGTTCTGTTAAAATTAGCTTTTAGTTGAAATAAAATGCAAATATATAATTGATGAAATGTATGGCGCTTAGTTGTTCCTTTCCCCCGAAAAATATACATTATATACAGAAGGGCTGTCAACTTAAAAAAATATTTAATGCCATAATTGCAAAATCAGTTTTCTCTTGGGTTACATTATATAATCACGCTCTTATTCACACAAAGTCCTTAAAACTATTTACATTTACTATTTAAACATTTGAACTCGCACATTATAGATTGACAGCCTCTGCGTCTGGTGCACATACGGCCTAAAGGATGCGTCAGAATCTGTGAGACAGCGCACCAGTATTAACATCTCTTTCCTGCTTGAATGAACAAAAACACACAAGATTACGTCAGAAAGCACATTTTGTCTAGTATTTTCGCAAGCACAGTCTTCAACAAGTTCAACAAGTCTTGTGATTTTGTAGCTTAAATGAGGATTCTAATGTGTTTCATGTATTTAGCAGTAAAGACACCAAAGGGTTGTTTCTACATTCATTTGGAGAGAAAATGTGAAATGAATAGAATGTAAAAGTATTTAAAAACACAAATGCTGCGTGTGATTGGTTAGTACATATTTTATTCGATTGGCAGCACTTAAATAGACATAAACAAAATAAATTGTGTATCATGTTTAATTTCACTATAATTGTGCGATTAGTCGCGATCAAGATTAATATACAGTGATGTGAAAAAGGTGGTTCGCGATTGTTGCTGGTGGTCATACTGTACGAATGATTATTTCACGATAAATATTCTTTAGTGCAGTGGGAGCGCAATGACTATTGAAGGATATAGCAAAAGGGGGCGGCTTTTGAGAAGGGTCAATTGCAGCTGGCATCAAACATAAAAAAGGGTGACACAGACATTTCCAAATAATCTAAAGTCCATCGTGCTAAAGTGAGGAAGATTATTTACAAGTAGAAGAGACAGCTGTCAATCTTTCCAGGAGAGGACATCCTTGCAAATTCACCCCAAGGTCAATCCACGCAGTGCTCAGAAAATTTGCAAACAACCTCACTGTAGCGCCAGGAGAGCAGCATATGCCACCCTAACTACGCATATATACTGCACGTACATATATATTTTCCTGAATAGGTAAACTTACTGTTCTGAATGTGCCATTATTACAGCATCTGTATACGCATCTTTCACAATAAGCTTTGACATGTCAGCTCCCTTTAAGATCAAGCCTTGGGAATCGTTTGAATTTTATCGATTTCCATTCTTATCGATTCCACATTTAGATATCAACCTCTGTGGTAGTTTATCCTGCTTATTGATATATCTTTCTGAGCACTGTTTTGTGTATGCATACACATAGAACCATGTTTTTTCTGATTTATTACAATTAGTTTGACTATAGTTGAACTACATCATGGTTAAACTGTAGTAACTATAATGACACTATAGTTCATTTGTGGTTCCTGTGCTTTTTAATGCAAATACTACAGTTTAACAGTTAAATGAACAAAATATTGTACATTTTCATAACGATAACAGCAGATCACGCAAACTCGTGTACTTTTCTGAAAATATGCACACAGGGGAATTTAAATTTCAAGTTTCCTATTCCTTTTGTTTCCAATCCGATTCCTAGCCTTTCAATTCTGATTCCAATTTGGTTCCGAACCCTACTTAGGGCCCTTTCATACACACGCCGCAATGTGGTTTCAGCCTGACGCAGTTATCATTTTCACATCACGCGCCACATTGCTCATCCCCATTGATTCCCATAGTATTTATTTTCCCTATGGCAGTAAATGGTGGGTGAGATATGACATTCTTCCAAACTTCTTCCTGTGTGTTCAGCAAAACAAATAAATGTATATAGGGTTGAAACAATCTGAGGGTGAGTAAATAATGACATTTTTGAGTGAAGTACCCATTTAATTCATATTTTCTATATATATTTTCTATAAAGTCATTTCAGCATACTATTGACCTAATATGTGTTCATATGAGGTTAGGTGCACTGACCAGGAACCGTGTTACAGATGCTTAAGTTCTTCTCTTTATATTCAGATATGTGTCAACAGTAAACTTCTTTGCAGAAAAGGTGCATATTTAAGAAAATGTAGACTCATGGATGACACAACTTTAGTTATTTCAATTGAAATAGTTTAATTTGATTTGTCATCCAAATAAAAATTCTTGATGTGAGGCTCAAGCTGTCAAGTGTTAAGTAAAACAGAATTACGATAAAGAAAATTATTAACAAATATTAACAATATAGCAAATAAACAACCTAATATATTAGTCTGTGTATCAGCTTTATCTGCTTTTTAATAGTGTTATCATAGCCTCTTCCCCTCATAGACGTCGTCTTAACTGTGAGAAAACCTCGATTTTTTACATTATATTTTTTAACAAACTGTTAACGCATAGATAGAATAAGGATGTTTTGTCTGAAACGCAGTTAAACCTCATTCTCTGGCAACAGGTTAAAATATTCTGATAATGGCTCACATATTCGTAGTGTCAGAATGTGTTTAACAGTTATTCGAAACCATCTGTAAAACATTGCATAGATTATAGGATTTATACAGGAATTCAAGCATGCTATCCAGTACATTATATTTGTCAGTTTTTCATTTAATTCATTTGGCAGAATGAAATCAGTTATATAGTATGGTAAATACGTCAAGAGGTAGACTATCACCACAATCCCTATGGTTCTCGCAGCCTTGTCATTTAAACAGACCTTTTTATCTGTGGCTGAATTTATATTCTGCGCCTGTTTTCTTGCTATACAGAAGATTTTTAAGTATAAAGAAAGGATGACAGAGCAAGGTCCAATGAACGTAAATACAAAGTCTGTGATAAAATATTCAAACTTGATAGCAAATCTACAATCTCCATAACAAATCTGACTTTTGTCTGTGTTACGGGTAGCTTGGTTTAAAACAATAATGCAAAATATGAATGCCGATAACCAAATTATAACAATGAAAAAAGCAGTGATATTGTTTGTTACCCGCGTTGGATATCTCAAAGGGTCATTCACAGCAATGTATCGATCAACAGATATAAACATCAAATTGCCAAGAGATGCTGAGACAACCACATACAGAATATAGGGAAATATTTTACAAAATGTGTCCCCAAAGTACCAGCACGAGTCAATTAATTTGATGCCCTGGACGGGCATGAGAATCAGTCCCACGAGCATGTCGGCCGCTGCCAGAGAGAGAATGAGCAGGTTGGTTGGAGTGTGAAGCTTCTTGAAGTGAGCGATGGAGATGATCACCAGCAGGTTCAGAAACACGGTTAGCAAAGATATTCCCGAAATGAAAATGTATAAAATAATGTGGTGAGCGTCCGGTTCGAAATCTTTGACGCATGATGAATTGATGTGTGGAAAGCAGTACAGGATAGTTTGAAGATGGACGTCCGTTTCACTCTTGTTTACCATTTCAGTTCAAATATAATCCTCTCAAGGTTTTGATTAGAGAACCACTCTGAAGCCGAGCATGTGCTATTGTTCCTGTGTAAAAGATCTCTTTTTACAAGGCTTTTATATTCATAGCAAAAAATATATTCAGCATTAAACCCTCCCACTATAGTTTAATATTACCAGGCCTGTGTAAGCTGGCCTATTACCTATAGCGGTGTCATTTTTACATTAACATGTTAAACATTTTGCACGGATACATTATTGCTTAAAGATCTCGTAACACTTTTGTGCCTTTGTGAATTATAAACCACACCATGTTCATGCATCAAGTGGTTTCATGACTGAACCTACTCATCATTTTGAAAGAAAGACAAAAATGATGCTAACGTCACACCTGTATAGATGTTGTTCACTGTTGTTCTCTCACTGGATTTTACTGCGCTGTATTGGTGGCTGAAATATCAAACTATAGGTATGGCTTAACGGTTCTTATACATCCAAAGTCTAGTTTTACTAGATCTCTCCCCGTCAGGAACTTGTTGAATCTCAAAATATCAACTCTGTTGTTAGTTAATACTTCAGATCAACAGATGAAGGGAAGAACAGCAGGCAGGAGACGAAGTGATGTTGAACAAAATGAAAGATGGTGTATTGAATAATCTCAGTTGTGCTTCAATGCTCATTCTAACTCTGTCCAACCTCGTCTGACTAGAAACAGATTCGATGGGTATTATTACCCATGCAAGATTACGGTATCAAAACATTGTCTCGTGACATTACGGCTTGAGATGGAGACTCGTATCAGCATACAGGACAATACAGCACCATGCATGGTACATTATAAAGGTTTGGAACAATCTAAGGGTGACAGTTAAATGTTTTGGGGATCAAGATCTTTTTTAAAGTCTTAAAACCTGCCATCAACAATTCAGATTTATATAATTTCTATATATATATATAATTTCTTTATATAGTCCAGTATATTGGATGAAAAACAGTGCCTGTCATCAATAGTAACTGGATTAGCCATGTTAAGATGCTTTTGTACATTCACATGACACTATTTTCAGGAGGTTGTGGATCTCATATGTTTCACAGATATGTTGTTTGAATCAATTTTGAATTGTCACTTTTTTAGCAGATGTAAAACATGTAAACAGAATTTTCTTTTGTACAAAGCTTTATTTAGTATAAAACAGTTTTATTTTCTAAATATGAGAATCCGTGACTTTACAGAGGATGCTAAATAAAATGTTGGTTTAATATTTGATTGAAAACAACATGTGCACCAAACAATATAGTGGACAAAATGGACATTTAGACAATTGAAATTTTTATATTCCATTATTTAATATAATATTTTCATTTCATTTTTAACTGTGTAAGTACCAAATCTATAATGTTTTATCATTTAACTTTGCTCATGTGTAATAGATCAGAACTACACTTTTTCATTTGTCGGGTGCACAGGTGGTCACTGGTCAATTGGCTCTGCAAATACGCTCAAAAAATGTGATGATTGTTTTAGAATTTTCAAAGACAAAATGTGTTTAGCTGATATTCTAAACCATCGGTAAAAGAGTGCATAGATGATGGGATTCATGCAGGAATTCATGTACATTATCCAGGACATTATGTTTATCACAGTTGATTCATTTGAATCATATCCTGGGACAAGAGAGGCTATGTAATAAGGTATCCAACACAGAAGATAAACTGTTATCACAATCCCGAGTGTCTTTGCTGCCTTTTTTTCTGACCTGCTGGCATTTGTGACCGAGTTTATGAGCTGAGCTTGATGTTTTGCTATACAAAAGATCTTGGCATACAAAGATATGATGACAGAGCAAGGCGCCACCAAAGAGACAACGAGGTCTGTGACAACATATTGAAATTTCACAGTGACGATACAGTCTCCATAACATGCGTTTTGATTGTCAGCATAAAAGATTGCGTCATATAACATAATTACAGAATAAATGGTTGAACACAACCAGTTTAGGAGGATACAAAAAACTGCTTTGTTGGTTGTGACCCTGGTGGAATATTGCAAAGGATCTTTTATCGCAATATAACGATCTATGGATATAAACACTAAATTACCAAGAGATGCGGAAACAACCGTGTAAAGAATAAATGGAAATAGTGAACAAAACGTCTCTCCAAAGTACCAGCATGTCTCAATATATCTGATGCCCATCAGTGGAATAATGATCAGACCCACGATCAGATCTGCCGCAGCCAGAGAGAGAATGAGCAGGTTGGTTGGAGTGTGAAGCTTCTTGAAGTGAGAGATGGAGATGATCACCAGGAGGTTCAGAAACACGGTGAAGATTGATGCCATCAAAATAAAAAGATATAAAATGATGTACTCCGCTCCAGATTTGACTTCTTTGATACACGACAAATTGTTGTTTGAAAAGCAGTATTGAACGGTTCCGTTGCCTTCATCTCTCATGTTTCCATTAAACATTTCAAATATTGATTATAGATGTCACCCTCAAAAATGTCAGAGGAACATTGTGTCTTTGTTGATGCTGAAGGTAATTTGTTTGGTTTCCTGATGTTTAGCGCTGATACGCATTATTTATACTAAATAAACCACATTAATCCCACCCAAATGTTAAATATTCATAAGCATGCAATTCCGCATGTATTCGGCAGTGAATTGTCTATATGCACACTCTCTTTGCGTATTCAACGTCAGACAGCTTTGTCACATTCGGCGCACACAGCGTTCATAGCAACTATGACGTTTTTCACTCGGTCACTTTTTACACTTCTGTGTAACTAGTCTTACGGTCATTGATGTTTTAAGCTTCATCCACAATTAGAAAGAAAAAAACAAGCATGTACTTACGGTGGGGCCAAAAAGTATTTAGTCAGCCACCAATTGTGCAAGTTCTCCCACTTAAAAAGATGAGAGAGGCCTGTAACATCATCATAGGTACACTTTGAGAGACAGAATGAGAAAAAAATATCCAGAAAATCACATTGGCTGATTTTTATAGAATGTATTTTCAAATTATGGTGGAAAATAAGTATTTGGTCAATAACAAAAGTTCATCTCAATACTTTGTTATATACCCTTTGTTGGCAATGACAGAGGTCAAACGTTTTCTGTAAGTCTCCACAAGGTTTTTACATACTGTTACTGGTAGTTTGGGCCATTCCTCCATGCAGATCTCCTTTAGAGCAGTGATGTCTCGGGGCTGTCGCTGGGCAACACAGATTTTCAACTCCCTCCAAAGATCTATTTCTATGGGCTTGAGATCTGGAGACTGGCTAGGCCACTCCAGGACCTTGAAATGCTTCTTAAGAAGCCACTCCTTCTTTGCTCACCGTTCTTGTGATCATTTTGACCCCACGGGGTGAGATCTTGCGTGGAGCCCCAGATCGAGGGAGATTATCAATGGTCTTGTATGTCGTCCATTTTCTAATAATTGCTCCCTCAGTTGATTTCTTCACACCAAGCTGCTTACCTACTGCAGCTTCACTTAGGATAGTGAGTAAGTACACAGTTGAAAATAAAGGTGCTTAAAAGGTTCTTCACAGCGTGAAGCACCTTTGTTTTTAAGAGTGTAACACATAAAAATGACGATATAAAAAATTCAGCACACTGCTCTTCTCTAGATAAAAAAGTCAACCAAAGAGACCTGAAACATTAGTTAGTTTTTAATATGCAAAATGTTTAAAAACAGCCACTAATACAGCAAAGCTTTGATCTGGATGTTCCACCATGGTGCTCTCTTCGTTTAAGGCAGGTGAAAAATGGTGACATCTTCACATCCGCACTCGAATTCACGAATGGATATAGGTTCATTAAACTGAGAATTGGTTAGGATCAGAGGATCAATATTTTTGAACCCATCCAGCCCTACTTTGAACGTTGCAGTGAATGTGGGCAGAAGCCTATGGAGCAAGAGTCATATTGTTTGCCATCTTTAGTTTAGGGGTAACTCTTACACAAAACCTTTGTACTGGATCATAAACTTAGTCATTTCCAAATTATTTGAGAGACTCCTTTGATGCTATCATAATTTATTGTTCCTTGTTTGTCCATTAGTCTGGGTCGACTGGATTGTTGAAAGTTGAAGGCCTTGCCAATTCGTCTAAACCTCTAAGTATAGATTCATGTTAAAGCTGTCAAAACTACAGTTATACTGTATGTCATTATGCAGCATCAGAGTGGGAGGTGAATGGGTTGGTCAGTCTGATTCAGACTCTGTATAAATGTAAGGACAGTAAAGAGATCAGATCAAACTCCTAACAGGAGGACTACACTCATGGCCAATAAGACAGAAGATCATGAGACTCAATACTGCTTTCCTGCTGTTAACTCATCATGCATCAAGACAAAACGCTCCACGCTTGAACACAATATCATGTATGTGATTTTTTCACTGCTGTCTGTATGGACCGTGTTTCTGAACCTGCTGGTGATCATCTCCATCGCTCACTTCAAGAAGCTTCACACTCCAACCAACCTGCTCATTCTCTCTCTGGCTGTGGCCGACATGCTCGTGGGTCTCATTGTGATTCCTGTAGAGGCCATCAAACTGATTGAGACGTGCTGGTACTTTGGAGACCTTTTCTGTGGACTTTTTATAATCATCATGGGACTGCTCCTCTTAACATCTTTTAATAATCTTATAGTTATTGCTATTGACCGTTTTGTTGCTGTGTGTTACCCTTTATATTATGAACGGAAAATAACGACATCTAAAACTGTAATGTCCATCTGTCTCTGCTGGTTTTTCTCCACAGCTTATCACACCACAGTTATCACTTTCAACAAATATATTGACCCCTCAAACAGAACAGATGGGTGTTATGGAGAGTGTACCTATGAATTGGGTTTTTTATGGGGAGTGGTTGACCAGATTGTGGCTTTCTTTTTGCCTTGTATTGTGCTAATCTCTTTCTATCTGAGGATATTTTGTGTCGCGAAAAAGCAAGTGAAAGTTATAAACTCTCTGATGCAGAGTGGAAAACATGTTACACAAAGTTCAATAAAAAGAAAATCAGAGAGTAAAGCTGCTCTTACATTAGGAATCATTGTGCTTCTTCATCTTCTCTGCTGGTCAGGCTATATGTTTTATCTCGCAGTGAGTGCGGAGGTTCCCTCTGCCATAAACTCAATGGCATGGACTGTTTATTCTAACTCGGGTCTAAATCCTCTTGTGTATGCTTTATTTTACCCCTGGTTCAGAAAGGCAGTAAAACACATCTTGACTCTTAAAATATTCAGGCCAGCATCCTCTCTGGTTAATATTCTTGCAGATCATCATTCATAAGACGTCAGTTCAGTTCAGTTTGTTGTCATTTGTTAAACCAAAGCTATTGTTAGCAAACAAATACATCTGAATCCTGATCAATTACTTTGTTATTGAGTCCTTGTTATATCTTTCTTTCTCACAGTGTCTTATCTGCATCTCTGTATTTGTATTAGTTAGAAACCAATTAAAAGTATAACTTAACCCCTAAAAGACTAAACCATCGTTCAGCTGTTGTAGTCATTGCAAAAGACATGATGATTGGTCTTATTGAAATTTATTTACGGAATCAAACATAATTTCAAATATCACTTTAAACACCTTTAACAAACTGGCCTAGTGTGTCCGTGGTTTCTTAACCTCCTGTCTGTGTTTCTTTGTTGGTCTGGCTAGTGACTAATAATATAACTATTTATATTTCATTTACTTTTCTTTTATTAATATATATATTTTCTTTTAAAATAATTGTATTAAATAAAGTATTTGTTGAATGGATCGTGTATGTTTATGGTATGTAAGTTTTGCCAAGTAACAGTTCCTCTGGTAACCCAAAATAATACTTTGGCTTTTTAACTCGCTTTTTTATTGCCTCATCTTTGTCTTCCTATGCCACTTTATCTGACCTTTGAAAATGGTTAATGGTAAGGTAACTTATTGAATTACATCATCAAAATAAAGTGTAATGTCATTGACCGAAGAGAGAAGCTGTGTTTATTTCACACCTGTAATAAATGGCATGAATATAGATCAGCGGGCAAACACCTCTGCAGCAAAACTGCACAAACATGGCAAACACAATTATAATTGGTCCTCAGAGATCTAACACGATTTAAGTTGTCAGACATCAGTAAGAGTAAACAAACTGATGATGAAGATGTCAGTGTGTGCGCAGTGGCGTAGCAAGTTAGGTCCGGGCCTTACTGGACATTGTTTGTTTACTCAGGGTTGTTATTTAAATGTTGACGTTTGTAAATCAAATAGTATCGGCAGTCCCCATGGGAGCGAAAACTCCCAAGTGCCAGAAAGTGTCATGATCCTGCCTCTCCTTGTCTTGGTTTTCGAGTCTTGTGGCAGGATCATGTCAGTCCCATGTGTTTTGTGTGGAGAAAGAGCATTGTTTTGGTTTGAGAAGCCATGCTCTCTCTCCGGTGTCACGTCCTTTTGCCCCGCCCCCTTGTTTCCCTGTTTGCAGTCCATTAGTGTTAGTCTTGTCTCCAGCCCTGATCCATCTTTCCCTTAGTGTTTCAGTCCCCTCACCTGCCTCGTGCAATCCTCCTGTTAGCTTTCCCTTAGTGTTTCATCCTTGTCACCTGTGGCCACTCTCCCTGTGTCATCAGTCCTTGTTAGTGTTTTCCCTTTATCAAGCCCCAGTTTTCCCTCTGTCCCTTGTCGGTTCATTGTCATTTTGTCATTATCGTACCTCCTCACGTCACCTTGTTGGATTATTCCTGTCTATGGATTATCGTGTTTGTTCCTGTTCTAAGTTTGTGGATTTTGTTGATTTATTATTCAAAGGACTTTGTTTGTTTTGTTTCCCTTGTGGAAAGTTTTAGTTTACAGTTTTGTCTTGTTTTAGATCATGTTCTCCCCATCGAGGGTCTTTTGTTTAAATAAAGTTTTTGTTATTTAACTCTGCTGCCTGCGTTTGGGTTCTGTCCACACACCGTGACAGAAAGAGGGAAAAAGTGACACAGCCTGCGTTATGCATGTTTTTTTTCACAAGACATTTATTTATTTCATGCATTTGACAGACATTTATCCCAAGCATTGCTTTATACCCCACCACCTGCCCCCTTGACCTAATTTGCCCGCATCTCCTCCAGGCCATATCCAGCACATTTGCACCACCACTCTCCCTGTTCACCAGCATTTTTTCATTCGCATTCAAACAGGCCACGGTCACGCCCCTATTTAAAAAATCCCACATTGGACCCCTCTAATACCGACAGTTACACACCTGTCTCTCTCCTCCCATTTATTGCAAAAACACTTGAAAGGGCAGTTGTCAACCAGGTGTACCTAGTGTATTGTTATTGGTCACAGGAGCACTGCGGCTAGCCAAGGAAATTCTTGTTCCTGATTCTGCTAGACTTATCTGCACACTGTGAATCACCAGATACTTCTAGCAACCCTGTCATCTCTAGGAATCTCAGGCACTCCTATCGCTGGTTCATATCCTACCTCTCCAGGAGATCCTCCAGGGTGTCATGGAGGGGCTCGCTGTCCACTGCTCACCACATGATTACTGAGGTCCCTCAGGGATCGGTGCTGGGGCCGCTCCTTTTCTCCATCTACACAACTTCTTTGGGACCCATGATAAAGCAAACTTATTCTCCTTTCACTGTTATGCTGATGACACCCAGAATAACATCTCATTTCACCCAGACGATTCCACTGTAGCAGCTCGCATAACAGTCGGCCTAGAAGACATCTCAGCTTGGATGAAAGACCATCCCCTCCTGCTGAAGCCTGCCCAGACATAACTACTTGTGGTGCACATCCCAAGGTGCAACATGATCGCACCATCCACAATGCCACAACCACTCCTTCCAAAACAGCCAGGAACCTGCTGTCCTCAATGATCACATTGCAAAGACAACGCTATCATGCCAATATGCCTTATTTAACATTAGAAAGATTAGACCCTATCTCAGCTCATGTGATGCCCCTTTTTATCTCTTTCCACTGGCCACTGGTTGAAGCCTGTATCAGTCACAAATGCTTGCCTACAGGACTATCACTGGATCTGAAACTGCATACTTTCACACCCTCCTACACCCCATCAAGAACCCTGCATTCAGCAAACGAGCGGCATCTTGTATTGCCTTCTCAAAAGGAGCAGTAGATCGCTTTCACGCTCATTCTCCATCACAACTCCTTCCTGGAGGAACATTCTTCCCAACTCGGTCCGGTCAACCACATCTCTCACAACTTTAAAAAAAACTACTTCTGTGAATACTTGAGAATTCATAAATGAGAAAGTCTTTCTCTTAAGGGGTATTGTTCTGGCTTTTGTTCAAACCAGTAACTTGGTGTTACCTACAGACATGCTCAAATTTGTTGGTACCATTACAGCTCATTGAAATAATGCTTCATTCCTCCTGAAGAGTGATGAAATTAAAATCTATTGTATCATGTAAACTTGCATGCCTTTGGTATGTCATAGAATAAAGCAAAGAAGCTTTGAAAAGAGACACATTTGTTGGTACGCCTTTGAAAAGATAATACATAATTGGATTATAGTGATATTTCAAACTTATTTGTTTCTTTAATTAGAATCACACATGTATCAAATCTAATCAGTCATCTAGTCTATTTGAACAGTGAAAAGAAGTCACTTTGCTGTTTGGTGTCATTGTGCGCCCCACACTAAACATGGACCAGAGAAAGCAAAGGATAGAGTTGTCTTAGGAGCTCAGAAAGAAAATAATAGACAAGCATAGTAAAGGCTACAAGACCATCTCAAAGCAGCTTGATGTTCCTGTGACAACAGCTGCAAATACTATTAAGAAGTTTAAGGTCCATGGAATTGTAGTCAACCTTCCTGGGAGCGGCCACAAAAGGAAAATACACCCCCGATTGAAAATAAGGATGGTGTGAATGGTAGAAAAAGAACCGTGGATAACTGCCAAACAGATACAAGCTGAACTTCAAGGCGAAGGTACGTCAGTTTCGCACCATCCGTCACTTTTTGAGCAAAAGAGGGCTCCATGGAAGAAGACCCAGGAGAACTTTTGCAAGAAAAACATAAAAAAGCCACTGGAATTTGCTAAAATTCATATTGATAAGCGACAATCGTTCTGGGAGAATGTCCTTTGGACAGATAAGTCAAAACTGGAGCTTTTTGGCTAGTCACATCCGCTCTATGTTCACAGATGAAAAAAATATTTCAAAGAAGTGAACTTATGAATGCTGATGTAACTTATAGCAATTACTTTGTTATTGAGTCCTTGTTATATCTTTCTTTCTCACAGTGTCTTATCTGCATCTCTGTATTTTTATTAGTTAGAAACCAATTAAAAGTATAACTTAACCCCTAAAAGACTAAACCATCGTTCAGCTGTTGTAGTCATTGCAAAAGACATGATGATTGGTCTTATTGAAATTTATTTACGGAATCAAACATAATTTCAAATATCACTTAAAACACCTTTAACAAACTGGCCTAGTGTGTCCGTGGTTTCTTAACCTCCTGTCTGTGTATGTTTATCGGTCTATCTAGTGCCTAATAATATAACTATAACTATTTATATTTTATTTACTTTTCTTTTATTTATTTAAATATTTTTGTAAAAACAATTTGTTGAATGGGTCGTGTATCTTTGTGGTATGTAAGTTTTGCCATGTAACTGTTCTTCTGGTAACCCCAAATAATACTGTTTGTATTTGTATAAAATTTGGCTTTTTAACTTGTTAGCTGATGTAATGTACTTGTTATTTATTTAGCTTGTTATCAGAAATAATCTACAAGGACTCTATTCTTTAGGGATGTGTAAAAGTTTAACTTTAAGTTAAAGTGATAGATCACCCAGATATATAAATTCTGTCATCATTAACTCACCCTCTGGTCTTTTCTAACCTTTATGACTTTCTTTCTTTCGCACAACACAAAAGAAGATATTTAGAAAAATGTTGTTAACTGGACCCATTTCACATGCATTGGTTTTGTGTTCACACAATAGATGTGGATGGGTTCCGGTGCTGTTCGGTTACCAACTTTCTTAAAAAATATCTTCTTCTGCAGAAGACAGAAAGTCATAAAGGTTTGAAAAGACAAGAGCGTCAGTAAATGATGACAGAATTTGCACTTTTTGCGTTTTCATTTTCATTTGGGCCACAAAAGTGTGCAAGCGCAATAATGTTTCTTTATGTTGTTGCTATTAAAACTTACTTATAAGAAGAATATACTGTATACCTAATGAAATACATATACCTTATGCAGTAATTGGTAAATGGTAAACTTAAAAAAGGCATTATATATGTATTAATGCAGCAGCATGTAAAGATAATAGACATCAATTTGTCCATTTAAATGGGGAATCATCAAATCTAATGCAAGTAAATTATGGATTACCTCAGGGATCAGTTTTCGGACCCTTGCTATTATCTATAAACATGCTGATCATTGGAAACATTATTATAAAACATGGAATTAGCTTCCACTGTAATGCAGATGATACTCAGCTATATATCTCATCAAGACCAGATGATTCCTCCCAGCTATTTAAATTGGCAAAGTGCATCGAAGATATAAAACATTGGATGACTTGTAATTTTCTTCTTTTAAATTCTAATAAAACAGAAATGTTACTTTTCAGGCCAAAGACAGGTGAGCAGAATATTTTGGACTATAACCTGCAAATCGAAGGCTGCACTGTTCTCCAACAAATACAGTAAAAGATCTAGGCGTTATATTAGACAGCAACCTGTCATTTCAAAAATCATATTTCAAATGTCACAAAAACAGCTTTCTTCCACCTTTCTTCCATGTTTCCAAATAACTAAATATTCTATGTGTTGCTGATGCGGAGAAGCTTATTCATGCATTTATGACCTCAAGACTTGACTACTGTAATGCACTACTTAGTGTTTGTCCTGCATCATCAATAAACAAACTACAGTTAGTTCAGAACGCAGCTGTTAGAGTTCAAACCAGGACCAGAAAATACGATCACATAACCCCAATGTTATCAACCCTTCACTGGCTACCCATTAAGTATCGTATTAACTTTAAAGTTCTTTTAATCACTTATAAAGCCTTAAAGGGTTTAGCCCCTACTGACCTAACAGAGCTTCTATCACACTACAAGCCATCACGCTAGGCCTGTAGCGCTGCGTCGATGATGTCAACGCACGTCGACGTCATATGTTAGCGTCGACGCTTCACCACAGCTCGCCACACACACGTGGGAGACCAAAACATTGCAGAAATTAGTCCCAATCGTAAAGGTGTCATTATTTGCGCTTTTTGCCAAATGGAGTTGGCATACCACACCAGCACAACGGCAGTGTTGGAGCATCTGAAACGGAGGCACCCCATTGTCACTTCCGAAGGAGACAATAACAAGAAATTAATTTAGTCAACGTTATTACTTACATGTTTGTGTAGTGTGTATAGTAGCTTGAGCTCTGCGCACTTCGGTGGTGCTAGCTAACTATCTTAGCTGTCCGTGCAGTTTTTCGTGCTAGGTAGCTACTGGCGCCTAGACAGCTGTGTTTAGCTAACGTTAGTTATCATCTAATGTTGGCTTGAATGGAAGCTAGCTTACGGCTGCATCTATAGTAGCCGACGTGAACATTAGCTGCTTAACAGGCCGGCCTTTCATTTTGTATAACAGTAAAATTATTTAATTTATTTTGTTTTGTGTAAAGCAGAATATTTTTTGCTGTGCAAAACTGTTGTTTAATAAAGTATATAATTAAGAATTTTTTGGTATTTATTTGAGATGCATTATGGTTTTTATTAATCGAGCAGTAGAAAAATAATCGATAGATGAATGGACACATTTGTCGTTAGACTAGTCGACTAAACGTTAAAATAATCGCTGATTGATCGTTTAATAAATAATCGTTTACCCCCAGCCCTACATCACGCTCTCTAAGATCTCAAAATTTAGGACTTTTCTTAACACCTAGAATAACTAAATCCACCAAAGGGGGTCGAGCTTTCTCATACGTAGCACCTAAACTCTGGAATAGCCTTCCTGATATTATTCCAGGATCAGACAGACTCGCCCAATTTAAATCTAGATTAAAGACACATCTCTTCAGCCAAGCATTCACTTAATGCAAAATTCACATACTTTCTCCAGTATAGTTGCTTTGGAACAATGCACATTGTGAAAAGCGCTATATAAATAAAATTGAATAATAGAGGTTATATGACTTCAGTAGTCTTGAATCTTGCCATTTGCTTTTTAATTTTCACAATAAAATCACCATAAGTTTGTTCTGGCTATTATTTTTTACATTGCAATCGGTTTATCTATGGCTTTTTCAAGCAGAGTTGAATGTCAATTAAGCACAAATCTTGTACTATTGAAGATTTCCTTGGTTTTATTGTTTCACTCGTCTTTGTGTGAATGTTTTGGTAGATCACAGATGTTCTGTCTTAAATCATTTGAACGAAGCACACATTTGTATGTGTTTATGCCAATTTGTTTGTGTTATGTGTGAGCATTAATAAACTAATCAGATGTCAAACAGATGTGTTTTAGGCATTAATGCTCAAAGACATTAAACAGGACTATAGCATACAAAAGTGCCAATGCGTAGCAGCCTCTTCTTTGTCTTCCTATGCTACTTTTTCTGACCTTTGAAAATGGTTAATAGTAAGGTAACTTATTGAATTACATCATCAAAATAAAGTGTAATGTCATTGACCGAAGAGAGAAGCTGTGTTTATTTCACACCTGTAATAAATGGCATGAATATAGATCAGCGGGCAAACACCTCTGCAGCAAAACTGCACAAACATGGCAAACACAATTATAATTGGTCCTCAGAGATCTAACACGATTTAAGTTGTCAGATATCAGTAAGAGTAAACAAACTGATGATGAAGATGTCAGTGTGTGCGCAGTGGCGTAGCAAGTTAGGTCCGGGCCTTACTGGACATTGTTTTTTTACTCAGGGTTGTTATTTAAATGTTGACGTTTGTAAATCCCTCTCAAATAGTATCGGCAGTCCCCATGGGAGTGAAAACTCCCAAGTGCCAGAAAGAGGGAAAAAGTGACACAGCCTGCGTTATGCATGTGTTTTTTCACAAGACATTTATTTATTTCATGCATTTGACAGACATTTATCCCAAGCATTGCTTTATACCCCACCACCTGCCCCCTTGACCTAATTTGCCCGCATCTCCTCCAGGCCATATCCAGCACATCTGCAACACCACTCTCCCTGTTCACCAGCATTTTTTCATTCGCATTCAAACAGGCCACGGTCACGCCCCTATTTAAAAAACCCACATTGGACCCCTCTAATACCGACAGTTACAGACCTGTCTCTCTCCTCCCATTTATTGCAAATACCAAGGGCAGTTGTCAACCAAGTGTCTTCCTACCTACTGCACTGCTATTGGTCTCTGAAGCACTGCTGCTAGCCAAGGCGGAATCAAAATTCTTGTTCCTGATTCTGCTAGACTTATCTGCACACTGTGAATCACCAGATACTTCTAGCAACCCTGTCATCTCTAGCAATCTCAGGCACTCCTATCGCTGGTTCATATCCTACCTCTCTGGCAGATCACTTCAGGGCGTAATGGAGGGGCTTGCTGTCCACTGCTCACCACATAATCACTGGGGTCCCTCAGGGATCGGTGCTGGGACCGCTCATTTTCTCCATCTACACAACATTTTTTGGACCCATCATACAGGCATACGGCTTCTCCTTTTACTGTTAGAAACCCTGCCGAGACAGAACTATTCATGGGGCATCCAACTTGACAATCCCACAATCACTCCTTCCAAAACAGCCAGGTCCCTCAGAGTCATATTTGAGGAACAGCTGTCCTCAATGATCACATTGCAAAGACAATGCAATCCTGCCGATATGCCTTATTCAACATAAGAGGGGTTAGACCCTTTCTCACTGAGCATGTGGCACAAATCCTTGTCCAGGCCCTGGTAATCTCATGATTGGACTACGGCAATGCTCTCCTTGCTGGTCTTCCTGCAAAGGCTATCAAACCACTCTGCTGGTTCAGAATGCAGCAGCACTCCCCTTTTTATCTCAATCCACTGGCTACCGTTTGAAGCCTGTATTAGAGTCACTGATTCTTGCCTACAGCACTATCACTGGATCTGCGCCGGCATACTTTCAACCCCCTCCTATAACCCATCAAGAACCCTGCGTTCAGCAAACGAGCGGCATCTTGTATTGCCTTCTCAAAAGGGCACAACTGTCTCCTTCACAACTCCTTTCTGGAGGAACATTCTAACCAACTCGGTCCAGTCAACCGCATTTCTCACAACATTAAAAAACGAACATTTCTGTAAATACTTGAGAAAAAAAAAAAAAAACCTCTCTATTTCTCTCAAGGGGTATTGTTCTGTCTTTTGTTCGAACCAACATACCAACATCTTTTTTCCGGTTCAGCTTTCACTCTATGAAATGTTTCTAAAGTTAAGCGTAATAGAAAAGCCCATAGGCATATTTGTGGTTTCACAGTGTGAGTTAAAAAGATGTTTCAAAAAGTACTTGATAAATGTAAGTAATTATAATTAAAATAGATCCAGGCCTAAGATTGTGTTGTTATATCACATATTTTTTATTGTTGGTTAAACTATAAAGCATAATTGTATTAGTTCAAGCAATTCAAAGAAAATAATGATGTCATTATGCATCATTACAGTGGGAGGTGAATGGGTTGGTCAGTCTGATTCAGACTCTGTATAAATATAAGGACAGTAAAGAGATCAGATCAAACTCCTAACAGGAGGACTACACTCATGGCCAATGAGACAGAAGATCATGAGACTCAATACTGCTTTCCTGCTGTTAACTCATCATGCATCAAGACAAAACGCTCCACGCTTGAACACAATATCATGTATGTGATTTTTTCACTGCTGTCTGTATGGACCGTGTTTCTGAACCTGCTGGTGATCATCTCCATCGCTCACTTCAAGAAGCTTCACACTCCAACCAACCTGCTCATTCTCTCTCTGGCTGTGGCCGACATGCTCGTGGGTCTCATTGTGATTCCTGTAGAGGCCATCAAACTGATTGAGACGTGCTGGTACTTTGGAGACCTTTTCTGTGGACTGTTTATATTTTCACTTGGAGTGTTTCTCTCTGCATCTCTTAGTAATTTAATTTTTATCGCTGTTGATCGTTTTATGGCTGTTATTTACCCTTTACTGTACAACCAGAGAATGACAATGACTAAAAGTTTGGTGGCCATTTTTCTCACCTGGTTTTGCGCATCATCTTACATCACTGTCATTGTAGTCGGTAATGGATATTTTGACAGCGATGCTTTACGCAGATCTGGTGTGTGTTATGGAGAGTGTACCTTTATTTTTAGTTTCGGTTGGA
This sequence comes from Barbatula barbatula, assembly GCF_947034865.1. NCBI lineage: Eukaryota > Metazoa > Chordata > Actinopteri > Cypriniformes > Nemacheilidae > Barbatula > Barbatula barbatula. Next base: position 19,144,761 of record NC_136787.1, read on the forward strand.
GAGTCACCGATTTCTTTGTTACTTTTCTGCTTCCTTGTTCCATGATTATAATTTTGTATCTGAAAATATTCTACGTTGCACAACGGCAAGTGAAAGTGATAAACTCTCTGGTGAACAGACAAAAAGATGTGACCCAGGGCACAAAGAGGAGGAAATCCGATGGCAAGGCTGCTCTTACTTTAGGAATCATTGTGGCAATTCATCTTCTCTGTTATGTACCAATCTTTATTTTTACTCTTACAGGAAGCAAAATCTTTTCTGCCACCACTGCCAATTTTCTGACATGGACTATGTATGTTAACTCGGCAGTAAATCCTCTCGTCTACGCTTTCTTTTACTCCTGGTTTAGAAAAGCTCTTAAACACATCTTGACTCTTAAAATATTTCACCCTGCATCCACTTTGGTGGACATTTTTACAGATTATCATTCATAAAGTCTGTGTGTGGTTAATAAACTGCTTTGAAGTTGAAAACTTTGTTAGACAAAGCAAAGCGATACTGTGCGTATCACTGTGCATCCTTCATAGTGGCCAAATATTCTTATTTCATAAAAATGTGTCTTTACTGTGTTCTAAATTATATAATGTAACAGTTTGATAAGACATTATGTTATATTGTCTATATATACTTTCTATATACATTTACATTTAGTCATTTAGCAGATGCTTTTATCCACAGCGACTTACAGAGAGTTAAATATACCTATATTATACTTCTTTGATTCTATTCTTTTCTATAGATTTGCCATCCTAAATACGAAGGGTTTTCCAGATCATTATAATGAAGCTTTTAAATGCATGCATTATTGTTTTAACGCATAAACCACTTCTGCAAGACAAGAAAAGCTTTGACCATTGAATGCATGCAGTGGCCAACAAGACTTAACATAATGCGTTATAAGAACATGTAAATTCACTGCACACCTTAAAAATAAAGCAAATGATCTACAGTCAACAGAGAAGCCCAGAATATGAAGTCCATGCGCATCATTATATCAGGGTTTTTGGTTACATAGAACGTTCTATGAGAAAATTATGTTTTTTGTAGCTATCTGGGCGCTTTGATGTTTTTGTAATTTGTTTGAAATCTCTTGTTATAAAATGCAAAGTGCTACGCACAGGATATTTTTTACTCGATGACAAATGGTAGAACAAGGGCCTGATCAGACAGAACAGGTTTTTCAAGTTTTTAGGTTTTAGAAACGAGCGTTGCCAGGCCTTAGACCAGGGTTGGCAAACCTGTTCAGCATGATGAGCCAAAAAAAATCCCTCATCACTCCAAAGAGCCACACAACAGACGTGTCTCACAATAACATTTCAATTACAAATTACATAACACATAATGGTTTTAATAGATTTTAATGTTTGTCAATGTTTGTCCTATTATCAGGCTATCAGGCTATCAGCCTACCTAAATGGTTACATGATTCACACACGTAAGTTGACCCAAACATTGACAATAGTTTGACTGCAGCCTGTTTGACATTGGGAAATTTCTCATTCGGCACAATCTTCCAAAACTCCACGGTTCCTTCCCTCAGAACACTTTTCAGTCTGTCATCCTCAGAAAGTTCAATCATTTCAATCTGAGATGCTGCTTCATCTTCCACTAAAGGGGCTTTTAAACAGTCTGATTCAGCAGTGAATGGGTTGATAAGAAATGAAATTTGTGGTCTTCTTTGGCGTAGGCCGGAGAATCTGTCCTCAAAACTCTGTTCGAGATTTTCAAGCAGTGTTGCATACCGTGCAGTTCTCACATTTACAACTTCTGCTGCATGTCCACTTGTCTTCAACAAGGATGGAAAATGTGTTTACTGCCTCTTTTATAGATGAGTCTTGAACAGCTTGAGTTTGTTGACAAATGTGAAAATACTCTGCACCAGGTCAGACACCATCTTTGACTTTCCTTGCAGATCCACATTGAGGCCATTCAGATAATGCAGCATGTCGACCAAAAAAGCCAAGTCCGAAATCCACTGGGGATCACGTAGCTCAGGATAGTCCTTATGTTTCTCTGCGAGGAACAGCTTCACTGGATTCAAAAGCTCAAAAAAACGAGAAAGCACATTACCTCTTGAAAGCCATCTACAGTGAAGAAGCAGATCAGATGGAAGATCTTCATCAAGCTCAGCAATGAGATTTTTGAACTGCCTGTGATTGAGAGCATGTGTGCGTATAAAATTGACAATTTCCAGCACAGGTTTCATGATGTGATCCAAGTTCAGCTTTTTAGACACCAAGTGCTCTTGGTGGATAATACAGTGAAATGTCCAAAATCCAGGAAAACGGTCATCAGCTTTACACAGCCCTACAAGGCCTTTCCCAGATCCCAACATTGCTGGTGCTCCATCAGTGGCTATTGCTGTTAGCTTTGATAGCTGCAGATCTGCTTTCTCAACAACAGACATCAATGTCTCTTTCAGGTCGATGCCACGGGTTCTGTCTTTTAGTGGCACAATGGCAAGCAGCTCTTCCTTAATTGTGCAGTCTTCTGACACAAATCGTACAAATATTGCCAACTGTGGCTTATCTTGAACATCGCAAGACTCATCCAAAGCAATGCTGAAATACCGGCACTTCTGAAGATCTGAATATAAATGTGTTTCAACTGAGTCATTAATGTCCGATATTCTCTCTTCAACTGTGTGCCGTGACAGCTGAAGGTCTTTTACTGAACGTTTAACATTTTCATTTTTGGGACAAAGAATAGAAACAACATCATTAAGGCACTTTTTAAGAAACTCTCCTTCACAATATGTTTTTTTTGCACGAGCAATGTTCCATGCCAGCTGGTATGACGCTAATGTCACTGTCTCTGAATGCTTGGTAAATTTCCGAAAAAAAGCTGACTTTGCTTCTCTGACTGACGTTTCAAAGTGTTTACCTTGTGCTTGCAAAGTTCACTGCCTTTGTGAAATTCCCGGGCCAACGTAGAATGGAGTGATGTGAAATGGCGCTCAAGATTTGAAGCCTTAAAATGCGACAACGACGTCTGGCATATCAAGCAGAATGGTTTTCCATTTCGTTCAACAAAAAAATATAAATCCTCCCATTCAGATAAAAATGTTCTGTGCTCATCTTCATATTTGCGCTTAGCTGTATGCTTCTTTGATTCTGCCATGATAATTCCTACTAACATACTTCACTTAACAGACAGCGGCAGCTCCTGTCAGTCAATAATAGGCTAGCCACGTTAAATTGCGCGAGAGTTGAGGTTCTGTTAATTATTACAAACAATTCTACGAATAATATATTATTTAAAAAAAGTACAATTACATTCAGAAAATACATTTAAATTAATTCCTATTTATTTTTAATGTCTTTTCATGTGACAACACTGAAGAAATAACACTTCTATAATGTAAAGTAGTGAGTGTACAGCTTGTATAACAGTGTACGTTTGCTGTCCCCTCAGAATAACTCAACAGCTATTAATGTCTAAATCTGACCTCTAGAAGAGATGATCAGTTAATTTATATGCTGTTTAAACTCATTAAAGCACGACAAAACAGTATTCATCGTGTGATTTTATTACAAATTGCTTACTTTGAAGGCGTTATTTAATACCAAAAGGTCTTCTCTACCGGCGCAGTTTTAGTTTCCTTCTTTATTCTGTAAAAAAGTCTGTAAAAAATGCAATTTCTAATCATATAAACCTTCAGGACTCAACTCAGACTTGGATGTAATAAGGACTTGGACTTGAATCGGACATCTCTGAAGACATACTTATGAATATTATATTGCATTTCTGTCTATAGATCCCCCATAAAATTACACACTGGTCCATTAAAATATAGTTGAATATTAACTAAGTACAAGCACAATGTCATTATGCATCATTACAGTGGGAGGTGAATGGGTTGGTCAGTCTGATTCAGACTCTGTATAAATATAAGGACAGTAAAGAGATCAGATCAAACTCCTAACAGGAGGACTACACTCATGGCCAATGAGACAGAACATCATGAGACTCAACACTGCTTTCCTGCTGTTAACTCATCATGCATCAAGACAAAACGCTCCACGCTTGAACACAATATCATGTATGTGATTTTTTCACTCCTGTCTGTATGGACCGTGTTTCTGAACCTGCTGGTGATCATCTCCATCGCTCACTTCAAGAAGCTTCACACTCCAACCAACCTGCTCATTCTCTCTCTGGCTGTGGCCGACATGCTCGTGGGTCTCATTGTGATTCCTATCGAAGGCATGAAGCTGACCGCAACCTGCTGGTACTTTGGACACATTTTCTGTGGACTGTATTCAATATTAGTTGGGCTTCTCCTCACGGAATCTCTCTTCAATTTAGTTTTGGTTGCTGTTGATCGTTACGTGGCTGTGTGTCATCCTTTGGCATATCCACATAAAATAACCACATATAGAACTTTGATTATCGTATGTTTCAGCTGGCTTTGTTCGTCTGTCTATAACATCTTATTTTTTACACATAACGGGTTTTTCAATCCCTCAAGAAGAGAAGACTTGTGTGATGGCCATTGTCCATTTTTGGTTAGTTTCGCTTGGTCAGTCACTGATCTGTTTCTGTGCTTCCTGGCTCCTTGCACTTTGATCATAACTTTATATTTGAGGATTTTCTACATTGCACAACAGCATGTGAGAGTTATAAACTCTCTGATGAAGAGTGGAAAACATGTAACTGAAGGTTCAGCGAAGAGGAAATCTGAGAGCAAAGCTACTCTGACATTAGGAATCGTTGTGAGCGTTTATCTGTTTTGTTGGATTCCCTTCTATATCATATCTGTAGCAGGGAACACGGTCCCACCCACCACTGTTAATGCTCTAATGTGGGTTCTGTACTGTTGCTCAGGTCTGAATCCTCTCGTCTATGCTTTCTTTTACAGCTGGTTTAAAAAATCTGCTAAACACATATTAACACTTAAAATATTTCAGCAAGCATCCCCTCTGGTAATATAACTGTGGATTATCATTCATGACCTGATTCTTACTACTGATGTCACTATTAATGTCAACTATTAATGCTTGTTTTTGTGTTTCTTGTTTCATCTACATAATTACCAATTTCTTTGGATATTTTTTGACATAAACTATAGATGTCAACAAATGCATTGTTTTATTACTAAATTACATGAAAAGGTTCTATCTGTGTTTAGGGTTTTGAGATATTGAGCTTTAACATCTTTGCATTTCATATGGCAAAAATGATATGGGGAACAAATCTCTTTCATACATGAACAAGACCCTCAATATATTCTAAATGTACAATATCAACATTTTCTAACATGTGTAAATGGGGATTTTTGGGAAAGGTCAAAAGCAGATAGAATCTTTTGATTCTGAAAAATCACTTTATGTTTATTGTAAGGTTCTATCTGCAAAACATTAATTCAAGCAAAACAAACAATTTACTCATAATTTTGTTAAAACATGAAATTATTGTCTAATAATGTGTAAAAAGGTTACATTTACATGTTTTAGGACGCTTTGTTTCTGGTTCAAGATAAGCTTAAAAGGCCGTGAGACTTGTTTTATCCACAGAAGGTGGAACAGGTCAAATGACTAGAGATGAGTGTGGCTGAAATAACATGATCATGTTTATTGTTGTCATCAAGACCGTTGACATTGGTGACTATTTGGTCGTCTTTAGGGCTTAATATTGTAAGATGAAAGGCATTAATCGCATTATGAGGAATTAGGAAGCTAGCGCTGCTGGCTAGTGTTGTGTCTATAAATATACAAATAAACTCCTCAACAAAACCTAAAACAACAAAAATTCTCCTTGAGGTTTCTTTTAAACATTGTGTTTCCTATATTTCCCACTGTCACTGAGGAGTCTGGTCACATGTCTTAGACATCTGAATCTCTTGAGAAGTTAAAAACAGTAAAAAAATGCCATTTCCTGTTTCCTTCAGGTGGCGCTATAACTGTATCTGGATAATACCATGTGGAGAAAAACAGTAAATGATAGGTGATAATATTAATGCAGGCGAATTATAGTCGGATTTGTTATTTATTTATACGAGCCATATTTCATGCCATGCCTAATTTAAAAACCCCTATCAGACGTGCATTTTTGCAGCGTCTGATGCGTGTGCAAATTATTGTGAGTGTTCGAGCATGTTTAGGCCCTCAAATTATCGATCAAAGAGGCATCGGAAGAAGAATAATAATAAACAACACAGATACAATAGGGCTCTGCACTGCTTCTTGGTTTTCACGTTTACGTAAACAAACGTGGCATAATATACATAAGTTGTAAAAATAGTGAATAACTCACTTTTTGACAAAACTGTCAGATAGAATCTAATAATTCTAAGGCGACTAAATGCCATAGATATACTTCTGTTCTACATTATTGTACGTGGTGATTTGGGTAATGGTGGTTTGGTCTAGATTTCTGTAGAACTAGAATTTATGCCTTTACAGAAGTCACTGTAATATCTGAACACTAACTTAAAATTAATTTCTGTTCTGACTATAAACTGTCCTCTGATCTTCAGAAAAATCTTTCAAATCTACCACATCTGGATATTTGACTCTTGTTCACCAGTGACCGCATAGCCGGACCTCCCTATAGGCCTAAGTGAACTAAGCGGCTGCTCAGGTCCCCACCGCCACTAGGGGGCCCCCAAGAGCACATGAAATTAAATGTTTTTTGTGATTTATTCACAACACACATACATTTTCTCATGTAGGGCCGTTGTGTGTCCAAATTTGTGAATTTTTTGAACATATAAACGAATGCATTGTAAGGGTAAAGGGGTTTCTTAATTTCTGGTACAATGGCTTTGAGAAACAATATACTGTATAAGAATCAAATTTATCGTAAGATGCAACAAACTAACAAATGTTTAACTGTAAATGCTTGCTTCTATCTCTCTTATTCTTCTTCTCATCCCCAGTTTTCTTCAGATGTAAACCTGCTAAATTATATCATCTGTAGCATGCCATTAAATCTCAGTTAAAACTTGATAGGGAGAGATCTCAACACATGTGATCAATGAATAAGTCGTTATGACATTAGGACATATTTGACTTTTTAAATGAAATGCTTTTAAAATCATTTATCTATTTATTCATGAATTCTTTTGTACAATTAAATCCTGGTGCTGCAGTCAGAAACTGAGGTCTCCTCGGGGGCCTACAGTTTGAAAGGGAAGAAGAACAAACAGGCCTTCCAAGACCTAAGGTTTTAACAACTATAGTAATAGGCAGGTTGTGTCCTATTTATCATTTTAGGGTCCTTCTAAATGTTGTGTTACTGTGCAATTCTATGTTTAGGGGCAAAACTAAAACTATTTAAGGCGCTGAGGGCCAGAGGCGCCTCATTTCCCTCATTTTGAAATATGTCATGAAATGAAACATTGTCATTTTTTAACTGATCAGTACTAGATCAATGATGCAAACTAATAAAAGTGAGAAAGTAAATTATTTCTCATAAAATTGAAGGTTCAAGATTTTGTCTAAACCTTTCTCAGTCATTGGGAAGTCTAATGGGTTTTGATGATCTTTGATTGCTTTTCTAGTTTTTCTAATTGTTTGATTTTACTGTCTGTACTTTATTAAACAATCTTTGGAAATTACTTTCTCATAATTCTCTATTTTGAATGGCTAATTCTTCATGATCAGTGTTTTTTCAGATTGTTCCAGTTATCCCAAAGAACTATTGTTTTAATGTTTCACAGTAAAGAAGTTGAATCTCTGCATTTTTTGTATCTCTGTGTTTCTGGTTTAACAATGTTCTCAGTTTTCTGATTAGAGTAAATTTGAAGAGAAATATTTGAGTTGATATTGAAATTGATATATAAGTTGATCACTTATATTGACTTTTGATTCCAGACGAGACGAATCTGAGCTCAGTTTGACACACTGTTGACTCTTTTTTAGGATAAATATCTGATATCTGAATTTCCATGCATTTCATGTAATCTTATTGAGCATTTAGATCTCATCACATCTAGGATTTTTCTTTATGTTACCAGCAGATGGCAGTACAGACTCACATGTTTCATCTTCAGGTGTTTGTAGTTCAGCCATCAGAACGCCTTTAAAACATAAAGAAACATGTAACGCCTCGATGCTTTCGTTCTTTCCTGCATTTCATGAATTGATGTGATTCAGTGATGAAAACATCTCAAACTCATCTGCGTCTGTGAGAATTGATGTCTTTTAATTAAAGCTGAATTAACACATCTAACATTTCTTATGCATGTTTAAAATGCAGTAACATTGGCAAAACATGTTATTATTATAATGACATCAGAATGATTGATAACATCATTATCAGCCGTTCCATATGATCATGAATATATGCTGGCGAGTATATTTACTAGACACAGATATGAAGAGATTCATTACTTCTCAATATTTAATCTATTAACATGAACAATGAGAAACATATTTGTAAGGTTTTTGTTCATACAAATACAATTCTTCATTCATGTCAGTTCACAGAGGATCAACCAATGAAAAACACGTACAATTTTTGATTTTAAACGTGTATTAGTACTGTTAATGCTCAAATCAACTATGTTGTGCAAGCAGTGGGCATGTTAACTGGGGTTTTTTAACTAATGTGAAAAAAATAAACCTTCATTTAAAGTGGTACCCATTTAGTAAAGATGCTGTGGGTTGCTAAGGTGATCTTGAGGTTGCTATGGCGCTAATGGTTTCCCAGACGTGAGACAGATTTGATTCTGGTTCTGAGATAAATATCAATTCTTTTAACTTGAAACTGCTTTATCTGCTTTAAGATGCTGAATTGAAACTTTCATAAACAGAAAATGGTGTGTTTCACACTCTACAGATGTCTCGTAGCAGATTTTTCTTTCATACAATATAACAGACTGAAAGACACGCAACGGAAGTCATGTTCTCACAAACTTTTGCTTTGATGGATCTCAGTAAATGAAACGCTCGTAAGCCCTTGTGGATAAGAAGAGACGGAGGATAACACGACTCTTCATAGAAACGTCTTCTCAAACCAGATTCTAAAATTTGAGATATAATCATCAGGGATTAGAGGTGAAGTTAAGCCAGAAGCAGATTCACAACATCGTGTTTACTGAGTAATGAATTTCTATGGCGTCTGTGAACCCACAAGAGACACTTCAGAGGGATTTTGTGTCCTGTGAACACATGCACGCTCGTGACTCTACGGTCAAATCTAGAATATCGATCAGCTTTCATAGAGACAGACACAGCGTGAGTTTAATATCATTCTGGGTGTAAATGCGTCCAGCATCTGAGGATGATGCAGCATCAGATCAACAGCTGAACTAGGCAGAAATGAGAACGACATCAAAATGAAAAGTGGAACCTGTGAGCAATAAAACGCTCCTCTGAGAGCCCGGTGCTTTAAAATATCACACAAAAACACAGCATTTGGCAAACAACCACAATACTGCTAGTTGAACCGAGCATCTCTTATCTGTCCATTCAGCATCATCTCATCAGGACCCGTCCACAGATCTGCACCTATTCACAGGCCGAAGAAATACAGGTTCAACACACACAGTACAGAGAGGTTCAGAAGTCTCAGATCACTGGTGAAAGAGCCTCAATGTTGCCAAATGAAACGCACAATCCTGAAGCAATGAATGGAGAAGTGATGCCTATTTGTAAAACATAAATTAGTGACTTTATTTAAAATTTGATGTGTCCATTTATGATGAATATGAAGCGTTATAGATGTGACAATCCTGAAAATGTCTCTTACTGTACCTGACTGTGAGAAATCAAGCACTAGAAATCAAACACAGCTCAAGAAACCTGAAGAGAGATCATACATGGGTGTTTGAACCAACAAATGTCGATATTTGTGCTGTAACCAAAGTAAAAACCATTGGAAAAAACTAAAACATTTTGGTGGTAAAGTGATACACACATTACGGCGTTACCTTTGAAAACAAATGAAACCGTACAAAAACAGAAAACATCTCTTATTGTTTCTTTCTTTCTTGTGTCATTGTCCTGGTTTGTTCAGTCGCAGAAATGATGGTTCATAAGATCACTCTTCAAATCCAGTTTTCTTCACGTGAACTCTGATATAGAGCACGGACATCTCTGTGATATTGGAATTGACATTTTATTCATGAAGCTCATGTGTACATGACAGCCTGTTAACTGTTCACCTGATCCTCATCCTGCTCTCATACATCACAAATGATGAACAAATAAACCCGACACGACACTTTATGTGACAGATATACTGTATGTGTCTGATGTTTTATGTCCAGTACTGTTGTTATGATGTTAACACACCTTGATCACATACGGAGGAGGGTCTGCAAACGTAAAATAAACATTTGATGTAAGAAGGTTTTATATATGAAATATATTTTTCAATCAATTTAGAACGCAATCAATTCAAATGCAAATCAATACAATTCAAAGATCTAAAGTACAGCAAGTATTGATTCTGTCGAAGGCCGTCGCTGGTGAACACAATTGCTTCACGCACATCGAGGGAGAGTTTCATTTCATTCTCTGCGTGTCTTCAAGACAATTTAACGGTCAGAAGAGCGTCTCTGAAACTCTACCCCACACGACTCCAGGGTCAAGCTGTTTACCGCCCATAATGTTTCAGTATTTGTGTACTGCACTTTTATTGAAAAGATACTAGTAAGTATTGAAGTATAATGAATATTATCCGTCTGTGAAGTGGGGGGATTGAGTCATTTCTCATTACCGCCTCTTGTTTTCTGCTGGCTTGTATTCTAGTGAGCAGCAGGTGACGTGTGAAATTGAATTCTCATTTCCCTGCTGTCCATTCTGATAAGTCACATTTAGACATCAGGGATTAACCGGACAGGTGCACGAGCACCAACAGCAAAACAAAACAAATCAACAAACAAACCTCATTGCGGATCGGGTCAAGACCATTCACCCCCATCAAAACACACTTTCATCAGATCAAAGCGTTCCGACGGCACGGCATATGTTCTTATCTTGATCTGATAACCTCACTGCAAAGCATCGTGGGTACCAACAACAGTCATGGGAACTAAACGTTATATTACAGTAAGGTAACACAAGGGTCAGTGCGTTTCACTTTTCTTTCATGATTTTAGGTTTACTGGTCACTTTCGTAATAATAAATGACTTTACATGAATACAACGTTTCCTACATGATATTGTATTCCTGTTTCTATTTGTCTTTCAGGTTTCCCCTCCTTGAACCGCCACCTTAACGTGGTGGAGGGGTTTGAGTACCCGAGTGACCCTAGGAGCTATGTTGTCTGGGGCTATATGCCCCTGGCAGGGTCTCCCAAGGCAAACAGGTCCTAGGCGACGAGTCAGACTAAGAGTGGTTCAAAAACCCACATATGATGAGTAAGATTTCAAGGACTGTGACGTCGCCCGGTATGGCGCAACCAGGGCACCACCCTGGAGCCAGGCCTGGGGTCGGTGCTCGTATGCGAGCGCCTGGTGGCCGGGCCTTTCCCCACGGGGTCCAGCCGGGCTCAGCCCGAAGGAGCGACGTGGGGCCGCCTTCCCGTGGGCTGGAGCAACTAAAGACATAACACAAGACGGTGTAAATTTAACAGCCCAAATCTCTTGACGGCACATTTCTCCGGCAGTGAACTAAAGCCTGTGTTTAAAGCTGATGAATAGAATAAAAACGAGTGAACCAGAAGACAATGCGCCCTGTTGAAGAATTTAATGACTTGTGAATGTGAATAGACCTTCTGAAAGTGTATTTATAGACGTGTACATAGGTCACATGCTAATAGGCCATTAAACTAATTGAATTTCTTTGTGTTCAGACGGGTGATGAATTAAGACTATTACTGATGCCAAAGTGCCCACTTTCTTTCTCTTCGATTTCACTAAACACTTTCAACCCATATCCTCAGCTAGAATGTTTTTGATATCGTTTTTGATACATATAACTGGCGGTGATTGAGTAGAGACCCACCTCATATAATTGTAAAACGGGTGAACAGCAGGTCGTCAGCAGTCTAATATTGGGGGCCCCTGGTCTAGGCGACAATGGCCACTTCTGTTTCCTGTTAGTATGTCCCAGTGCGTGCATATTGTTTTGCTACACACTAAAATGTATAAACAAAAAAAACAGTACATACTTTAAGTGCATAATATTACAAAACAATTTGAGACAAAAACACCAGAAATAGTTAAATTGCCAAATTTCAAAACAAATGGAAGTTGCGATTTTGTTTAATTCGGTATTCTGACGCATTTCCGAGTAACACTAAATTTTTAAAGAGAAAAAAAGTGCGCGTGGCTTGTTTTTTCCTACAAATTGAATTGATTTATAAAAACAGCCGTTGCATTTAGAAATGAGACTGGGAGTCGACAAAGAGTTGATGGGGAGGAGTTAGCTGATGCCCCGCCCAAGCCGTCTTTTTAACCGACTATATAATGAGATCACATGGATTTTAAAAAGAGAACCAGCATTGATAAGCTATTTACAATAAAACTCTGGACATTTTCAAGAAAAAATAGGAATTGTTATTTTTAATTTTACTGGGACTTTAACAATCTACTTCAATCAATTTATATAGCGCTTTTCACAAGTTTGTTGCAAATGACAGAAAATACATTATTGAAGTAGAGACCAAGCTCATGTAACTGAATAAAAAGCATCTTAATGATGTAGAAACTGTATTTAGCATGTGGTATACAAACCCGTCATGTTGCGCATCTCACAATAAGGGTTTTCAATGCCGTTTCATCAGACGCCTGAAAGTCAAAACCACAGTAAAAAGCCGATGCGCGTGACTGGAAACATCCTCACTCTTGCGCACGCGAGTGCGCGGACGCGCGCTCCGCAGCGGCATCGCGTCTGGAGAGTGCGCGCTTGTGATTCCGCCCGCAGCTCATCCCGAAGACGCGCGCGTACATGCGACCAAGAGACGGGAATATTAAATCATATTTCTTCGCTTATTTTATTAGTGTTTCGGATCCACACCGTTTGCAGTCGAAGTGCTGAAATGATCACTGTGCGGTGATCCTTTACCGATCATGGATGATGTTTATATGACTTGGGAAAACTCCAGTAACGGGTCGTCAGTGAATGAAACGGGTGTTTTCTCGAATCAGTTCGTTCAGCCGGTGTGGCGGGTGGTTCTGTGGGCTGTGGGTTACTGCTGTATAGTTCTGGTGTCGGTGGTCGGGAACGTCACGGTCATTTGGATCATTTTTGCGCACAAGCGCATGCGGACGGTCACCAACTACTTTCTGGTGAATCTGGCGTTTGCTGAAGTGTCCATGTCTGTGTTTAACACCGTTATAAACTTTGTGTACGCGGTTCATAATGAATGGTACTTCGGTTTGGTTTATTGTCGCTTTCACAACTTCTTTCCAATAGCAGCAGTGTTCGCCAGTATTTACTCAATGACTGCTATAGCCCTGGACAGGTGAGATCCACTGCACTCATGTGTTTCACATGTTTAGGGTCACTTCTGTGAAATGTTTGTCTTGATCTGATAAACCTTTTGATGTCAAAGTGCGTAAATGACACAGTTATTAAAATACAATTAAGAAAACATATTGGCTTCTTTTATTATAAAACTAAAACTGTACAAAATTGTCTTTTGTAATGTATGGCAGCCAAAGTGTAGAATTTGTGAACTCCTCCACTATGGTGAGACTTCAAGAAGCCGATTGATAACTAGACAAGATTTCTGCAAATTTTACACAAAGACTTTGGTCGCTGTTTTTCCAATACCTCAGATGTCCAAATTGACAGTTTTTCTGGAAATGGGAACACTGTACATTTTAAATCATTAAATATTGTATCGTCAAGACTTTTATTGCTTAGATATTTGCAAGGCCCAGTGACAAACAACAAGGGTGACTGACTGAATAATAATAATTTATGGCATAAAAGAAAATCACCAAATGTAGAGATTTTCAGAAGGACAGGAGATAAATAGTTTTCATTTATTTAACATTTTCTGGGCCACAACACAAATCCAACAGTTAGATTCGTGTTATTCCAAGTTTACAAATTTTTTTCTAAAAGTGAGCAAGTGATCTTAAAGGGATAGTTTATCAAAAAATGTTTACATCTGTCATTATTAACTCACCTATGTCTTTGTTCAAATGAACACAGAGAAATATATTTGGTAGAACGATCTGGGACATCATCCACTACCATAGAATTTAGGAAAGCAAAGAGTTCTCGGGCACCTTTGACAGCCCTTTAATTCTTCCGACTATGGTGGTCAATGATGTCCCAGAACTGAAAATGATTAACATTCTTCTAAATATATTTCTTTGTGTTCATCGGAACAAAGTCATTTATACAATTATGAAATTACACAAGGACAATTCAAGTTTTTGTACTTTTGAACATTAGTGTATATTTGTTGTGTTGGTATTTATAGTTTACAGTGAAGTCAAAACCAAAAAGTAACTACAAAAATATAAACGATACCAGACGATGAATAAGGGTCTTATCTAGCCAAACAATCTGTCATTAAACAAAAAAAAGTATATGCTTTATAAACACTTCACTCAAATTTTAGAAAATGATCGATCGTTTTGCTAGATAAGACCATTATTCATCGTCTGGAATCGTTTAAAGCCCTTTGAAGCTGCACTGAAAGCTGACCTTCAACCGTTTGGAGTCCATTGAAGTCCACTATATGGAGAATAATCCTGGAATGTTTTCATCAAAAAGCTTCATTTCTTTTCGACTAAAGAAACAAATACATAAACATCTTGGATGACATGGGGGTAAATTATCATGAATTTCGTTTGAAAATTAACTACTCCTTTAATACAATGAATACATTTACATTCGTTTAGGTCCTTATCATAGCATGTCTGTTTGGTATTTTTAGCAGTATTATAGCTTAATTATTTAGTACCATATAAATGGGCTTCTCTTAGTTTAATGGGTGCCGAATAGCATTAGCAGAACAAAACAGGTCTGAATCCTTAATACCTTTGCACACTATAGAATATAAAAAATCTCTTAATAAATAAACCCCTCTTTATCCTGAATGGAGAACTCTACCATAGACTGCAGAAAAAACATCTTCAGATCAGGATTGAGTGAATCATTTAGGGTCAAATGGTGAATGATGATCCTCAGGTCTGCATAAACAGCATGTTGGTGATTTTTGACCCTCTCGTCGCAGGTATATGGCTATAATACATCCTCTCCAGCAGCGTCTGTCGTCCACTGAGACTAAGTTAGTAGTGGGTGTGATCTGGGCCCTGGCACTGCTCCTGGCTTTCCCTCAGTATTATTTCTCCAGCACCGATCGGCTCCCGGGACGGGTCGTCTGTTACATCAACTGGCCAGAATTCAACGTGTGGGATTTTCAAAAGACGTGAGTTCATGTTGTCGAGTCTGTGATGTTAATCCCCTCATCTACTGTGTCCTTGAAATAGAAAATAAAAAACATCCGACGGTATGAATACAAAGCAGGTGTAAAAAAGCTCGAGGTTCATTAACTGTTACTGAAATCAAGCTACAAAAGTAGGGTTGCGAGATATATCGAGATTATCACAATATTGAAAATGTGAATATCACAAATGATTTTGATACTTAAAATAACGAGTTATGCTTATGTATGTTTTTGGTTAAATCATTATCGGTTTTCGCATGGGATGTTGTCCTCTGGGAATTTATACTCCAGAACGGTGCCATGTGATTGGGTTGTGATGTCATCTGAAAAGGAGAGTTGTTTAAATTCTAGCGTGCACAAAACTTCAGCATTTCCGTGTTCAGTATTTCACCTTTTTGCCTGCACTGCAGTTTGTGTCTCTCCTGAAAAACAGCACACGTCACCATCATCAAACATCAACCGCACAAATCGAACAAAGTGCCCCGAAAGCAAAATAAGGCTGAAAGTACAAGACTGACACTGGCTTCTTACATGTGTACTTATCATCTACTGAATGAGTTTGGATAGATATCCGTCCCTTCTCCGTCATTCTCCTGCACAGGCTCTGTAAGTGTCAGGTGGAGACGGCATACAGTCATTTCCATAACGGCTTTAGTGGTTCACCCAGCCGTGCAGCCAATCTTCTCTCAGGATTACTCCGTCGCGATGTGTCTACCTCCTTTAAATGACACGACGTTACCCATCAGAACGTGCAGAAATCATTTGGTCAGGTTTGGACTCTAAAAACTTCTGTGAAGGCAAAGACGCCGTGGTGTTGGAGAAAAAAGCATTGATGATTAAACTCTCTTTAAGATGTCCGTATATGTCTGATGATGGATAGTTTCACACACACACACAAAATTAAATTCTAGCAAGAAGCTCATTTGTTTTCCACAGTGTTTTGCTTCCAGTCGCTCTAATCCCGCGAGCTTCGGCCAGCGCACTGCTGTCTTTTCACCCATCGCTGTATCACCATAATCTCCTTATTTATGGCAAAAACCAGCCGGCCGATGTGCACTTACCTCTCTCCTGCTGTGAGAGTTTGGCATTTAAAACAAACTGTGTGGCACATGTTCAACCCATACAAGCCACAAGAAAACGTTAAAGAAGAACAATGTGCAGGTGATGTGAGATACAGAAGGTTTGTTGTGTGCATATTTTCTCCTGCGAGGTGAGTGTCTTTTTTAGATAAGCCTGTTGAATTGTACAGGACTCAAGAAGGCATCGCCGCCGCTTATGAATTTTCAAAGCATTCACAGTTCGTGAATCAAATGTTTCCCAGCGTTTATTTATTAGTGCCAGCGAGCAGGAGCAAACACGAGAGGCCGAGAGGTGATGGAGTGCGTAAAAATATGCACCAAATTCTCCGAATTATGCAAAGCTTTCTTCCCTAACAGACGCCTGTTCTGTTCTTTGGCTGTTTTTCTTCCTAACCTCCGTCTTCTGTTTTTTCATCAGCTATTACGTCTGTGTGCTTGTGCTCATTTATTTCTTACCGTTGCTGGTCATGGGCTGTGCGTATCTGGTGGTGGGATGCACTCTCTGGGCCGGTGAGATTCCTGGAGACTCTTCAGATCGCTATCGAGAGCAGCTCACTGCCAAACGAAAGGTGTGAAACATATAAGCACATAATGTATGTCAATTGGTTCAAAACTAGATTCACGTCACGACCAACACTAAGCATCCCATCTGTTCTGGTTTTCTAATGTTATCTGTAGACGGTTTCTTAGATCCCGAAGTTAACTTCTTGGCTGTGTTTGGTTGTAATATAACTATTTATTTTATACTCTATTTATGTGAATAATAATTTCAATTTTATTGTATAATAGTTAGTTAAATTAAATTAAAACCACTCATAGTTATTTATTCTTAGAGTTTTACCGGACGTTACGTTTGGGCCACATAACATTTGTTTATGTTGAGTAATAATTGAATAAAATATTATTTTTAATGACAATGAGAAGGGTTACCTTAAAATAATTAAATAAAACTTAAAACATAACTTTTACCGTATGGTTTACTATGAATGTGTCTTCTGCAGGGTCAGATTGTTTTCTTTGGAAGAAAATGTATTTTAAATTCTGATGTAGGGTTTTTCAAACACAAAAACATTATAAAACTGATCTTAAGAACATCGGTAACACTTTACATTAAGGTATCCTTTATAAAGCATTTATGAATGTGTTCATTAATGATTATTAGTCATTTACAAATGCTTTATAAAGCAGTTATGACTGTAGGGGTTAAAAGGGGATTCTAATGAAATACCTGTCAATGATGAGCAGGTGTAAGAAAAACAACACAACACCCTTCAGTGTCCAGTCTGACAGACTATATTACAAACAACATCAAGATAATAATCAATCTGCTTTCCAGTCAAATAAATGATGAATAAATACATTAATTAAGCATTTATAACACGTGAGTTAAACTCGGCTCACTATTTGACTTTTTATTCATGCTGTTATAACTGCTTCATAATGCATTTGTAAATGACTTATTAATCATGAATGAACACATTTATAAATGCTTTATAAAGGGTACCTTAATGTAAAGTTTTACCAGAACATTCTTTCATGTTCATGAATCTGGCCCTAGTTTCTGAACTCTTTATCTTCTGTAGGTGGTGAAGATGATGATTGTTGTCGTGTGCACGTTTGCCGTCTGCTGGCTACCGTATCACGTCTATTTTCTGCTGCATCAGTTCTTTCCCAACCTGTTTGAGGAGCGCTACATCCAGCAGGTGTATTTGGGAATCATGTGGCTTGCCATGAGCTCCACCATGTACAATCCCATCATCTACTGTCTGCTCAATGACAGGTAACAAACATTGTCGACACAAATAATGAAAATGAAAATCGCTTTATAATTCAAAACTAACCCATTCAGTGACTGTTGTATCTTGCAGATTTCGAGCTGGATTTCAGCAGGCGTTCTCCTGGTGTCCATGTGTTCCTCAAGGCACGTATGAAGGTCTTGAGCTCAAATCCACCCGCTGTCTACAGACTCAGGCCAGCATCTACCACGCCAGCCGGATGGAAACCACGATATCCACAGTGATGCCAGCCGGAGACGGAGATCTGCAGGAGAACCACAGTCGATTTTCAACAGATCTCACATCCAACGGTTCTTCACGAAGCGCCTCTAAGACTGTGTCCGAGTCCTCCAGCTTCTATTCCAGCAACTTCCTCACTTAGAACATTCTTTCAGTATATCACAAACTCGAGAGGATTCGGGTTTCTGGAAATATCAAGAGGTCCAAAACTCACTTTTCCTGGAGAATACTTGGATTTCAGTCAAAGTATTATTGACAGCGTAATTGTGAACTGTGAATACATTCATACTGCATAGTACATACTGTATATGTGACACTACATACTAGCGAATAAACAGTAAGACAAACACAGAACATCAGATTTCCTGTCAATTCCGTCCAATGAGATCATGTTTTGTATGTGTTACTTTCTCTCATTACTTTTACGTGAGTTTTGAGAGATGGTTCAGAGCAGCTGGCTAGCAGTCGCCCCACAGGAATTTTCCCATCAACCCATCTGACCGGCGTTCGCTCCGGCATTCCAGGACCCGATTTGTTAAGGAAAACTGGACCAGCTGATGCCCTTAGCAACAATTTGTCAGTCGTCCATCAAGGTTACGGGGGGCTGTTGGGGATCTGAGAAGAGTTTGCACCTGTTGGCATATATTACTGGACTACAGAGGCGACAAAAGATTTATATAGATGGTATATATATAGCACACAGAGAGAGAGGATAAAAAGAGACATTATATGAATATAGCTGCCCACTATTATGTCATTATACAAAACGTTTTGTGTATGTATAGCATGTTCAGAAGTATCAATTATAGATGCCATTGGCAAAAACAAAGGGGTTAAATACATTTACAAAGAGAATGTGTTGTTTTTGTCTGTATACTTCTTTAACAAAAACTATTTTCTGCATTTAAACGTGTTGTTTTTGTGATGATGGATTAGAGAGTATCGTGTTATAAAAACACTTAAAGGGACAAGTTGTGAGTGAGAAATCTGTCGTCGTCATTTATTCATCCTTGTGTCATTACAAACCTGCACGAGTTTCTTTCTTCTTCAGAACACAACAGAAGATATTTTGAAGAACGTTGATCGTGAAACAACCCTGAACACAATTGACTTCCATTGTATGAACATAAAACCACTGAAACATTTCCTAAAATATCTTCTTTTGTGTTCTTCAGAAGAAAGAAACTTGTGCAGGTTTGTAATGACACAAGGATGAATAAATGATGACAGAATTTTCACCACTGAAGAAAGACTCACATACAGATGTACAAACTAAAATAAATGACACAATTTGTATGTTTGGATGAACTGTCCCTTAACAGAGTCGATCATAGATCAGTCTCACTTTTTTACAAATGAAACCAGAACGTCAGTGACGTTAACAGCAGTGTGATGTTTACGTGTAATGTGTGTTTTTTATAGCGTGGCCTGCATGCGCTTCACACGTCTCTTTCAGCTGTAAGGACATCAGATCGTAGTCTTTGTTGCGCAGGTGTGAGCGCTGCTTTGATGCGTTCAGAGGAACAAAGATTGGGCAGTGCTGCACCTTTTGAACCGCTCACAGCTGCATGCATTACTGCGGCATCTCTGACCTCCCGACGGCCGCATGTTTAAACACAGACCTGCTTACATCTTTCTCTACATACAGCACTTACACACCAGCTGCACCATAACACTGTCATTCTATACGGTCCGTTGTTCCACAAAACCACACCAACAAAACTCTATAACCAAGAGTGCATGTGTTCAGAAAAGCATCATTGCATTGATGTGGTTATCTCTGTACATAGTCATAATGATGTGTAGAGAAATATTGTATATTTATCTGATCACATAAATGTTCTGTGTGTTAAATAAAGCCTGTAAAAGCTTCAAATAACTGCAACACTGTTGTGTTTTACACTTGAAATCGGCTTGTTGTCAAACATGAACATTCTGTCATCATTTACCCGCCCTCATGTTGTTACAATCCTTTATGAATTTCCTTGTTGTATTGAACACAAAAGAAGATATTTTGAAGAATGTGGGAAACCAACCCGTTCTGGGGCACCATTGACTGTTAAGTTGTCTTTTCCCAATATGCAAGTCAATGTTCCCCACAACGGTTTGGTTACAAATATTCTTCCAGATTTCTTTCTTTGTGTGTAACAGAACAAAATAAGCTCATACAGGTTTGGAGCAAAGACAGAATTTTCATTTTTGGTTGAACTGTTCCTAATTCTGAGATGGTAAGTATCAGATACTATTAATGCATTCGGCTGTAATTTATTGGTGCTTGTTTAATAAAAAACTTTGTGAATAACTCGTGTCAATATTAAATTTGACCATGCACATAAATACCCTGCGGTACATCATACTGTCATTAAAAATAACAAAATCTGCATTACTGTCGCTTTCTACTACTATAGGAAAAAAATACAATGGGAGTCAAAAGTGGCCCAGAACTGTTTGGTGTCCTTCATTCTTCAACATGTCTTCATTTGGGGTCAACAGAACAAAAAAAAGATAAAGTAAATTTTTACTACTATGGGAGTCGATGGGGCCGAGAAGAAGTGTTCTTCCAAATATCTTTGTGTTGATCAGAACAAACACATTCATACAGATTTATAACAACTGGAAGGTGAGTAAATGATGACAGAATGTTCATTTTTAGGTGAACCATTCCTTTAAATAGAGACATGTTTGCTTACTTGTATCTGATACACAATTTTGGTACTGCGCCGTGTTGTCCAACATGAAATCCTGACTCCTGAACCAACTGCTCAATATCATGACTTGTGTGCCCTTCACTGTGATGTTTTGTTAACATGAATCTATTTATTCCTGCAGAGAGCAAAATGACATCTTATCAGCTTGTAATGTCCCAACCTGGAACACTGCTGCCAATAATAATCAATATGAAGAAAATGAAAGGCAGCAATCTTCCTGAAATAACACAAATCAATCCTCAGAACACCAAGCCATTTTTATATGACGCTGCCAAAAGCCAAAGAAAACAAATTTACACGCAGCCACTGTGATAACCAGATAACATTTGTATTTGTATCCCTCTCTGTTTGTTTTTTAAGCATTTGGTTCATTAAAAGCATAAATCCATGCACATAAAACATTTATTTCTACAGATTTTTTAAATGAATGATTTTCAACCTTGACAAAAGTAGATCACATCATTTATAATTTACAATAATAGACAAATCTAATGAAACCTGTCAGTCAAACATGTCTACGTTTACACATTACCTGAAAATAATCTAATATTATAATGATTTAGATTTTATTGAAATTATGGAAAAAATATTTTACTGAATAATAAATGTATTTAATAAACGATTTGTTAAACTTTGTTGTATGTTCATATGAAATAAACAATTCGTAGTCCGGTAGTGTGGTCGCATTTGAAGAAACCGTACGGTACGCTGACATCTAGCGGTTGACTTTGGTATCACAGTTTAAATGAAAAATAACGGAGAGACAAGTTTAGCCAAGTAACACAAATAATCTACAGGCGCTCGATTGTTTGTGATTGTGTAGAGGAAGTTAAGTTGGGGGTCACAACAGCGCGAATGGGCAGTAACGCTTGTTTATGTCTATTTTCTTCATCATCATTACCACTGTGTGCACCAGACGTTTGTCATGCACGGGTCTCAGACATCAGAGATTACACCTCAGTTTGATAATTCTGGAAGACGTGACCCGCGGTCTCCTTTCATCCTCAGACCGCAGCAGCAGGTGGCAAACCGGAGCCAAACTCAACCCTGAACATGAGCACATCTGATGATGAACACATTGTCTTCCACACACAGAAGAGTCGACCGACCGGCCAACAGAGCACATTAGATGTTTGGATTCATCTCCTGAGAATCTGCTGTCCGCCGTCGGATGAGATATAGCGCTATCCTCTTGTTTCTTAATAGCTTCAGTATAAAGGCCACGGTGGGAGAATAGAGATTACAATTAAAGAGGATAAATCTCTCAGCACACACTAAGAGGCAGTGTACTGCACTAGAGTTATGTGCTTCGTTTACTCATTCGTTTTCTTACGTGCTCCTTCTAAAGAGCAATATTTCACAAACATGACAGCTCTGTGGCCCTGACACCATACAGCGTTTGACAGCGAGGGTCACACACACACACACACAGACCCTCAGGACATGTGAGGAGAAGGTCACGTCGATGCATATGTCACCTGCATTGATTGAACTGACGTCTTTTCTCTTACTGCACATGTTGTTTTAAATGACCTGCTGCATTGATAATGCGTAAACTTTCCAATGTTTGCGGTATGAGACCCCAGGGGCCATTCTTTTTACATATCTACTTCATCCTCTCTTACTTTTGTTGTCAGTTTTAATTTAATGAGATAAAAACGTGAGTAAATGCATTTTCACCTGCTTGGATTTTCACGGGATGTCAAATACTGTCAATATAACTGAATTAGACGACAGTCATACCTTTCAAAATGTGTGAAAATGGCTAAAAAAGTCTGCAATTAAGCCAAATGTATGATTATTTAAAATAAAATCAATTATTATCAATCAATAACATAAATACATTATAAATCTTAAGCTAATGGACAACAGGTAAAACATCCAGAAGCATTAAACTAACACCGTAAGTCATTTCAGGTCACTTATGGTCAAACTAATTTCTACTGTAAGATACACAAGACACAGTTAAAAGTTTAAACATGTCTATCCACAGATGGGCTATTTTGCTACGTTATAAGATCGGTAATGCTTTACATTAAGGTATGCTTTATGGAGCATTTATAAATGTGTTCATTAATGACTAATAAGTCATTTACAAATGCATAACTGCAAAAGTTATAACTGTATGACTAAAAAGGGGATTCTATGAAATACCTGTCAATAGTGAGCAGGTGTAAGAAAAACAACACAACACCCTTCAGTGTCCATCTGACAGACTATATTACAAACAACATCAAGATAATAATCAATCTGCTTTCCAGTCGAATAAATGATGAATAAATACATTAATTAAGCATTTATAACATGTGAGTTAAACATGGCTCACTATTTGGCAGGAATTTCATTAGAATTTCTCATTTAATTCATGCAGTTTCAACTGCTTTATAATACATTTGTAAATGACTTATTAATCATTAATGAACACATTTATAAATGCTTTATAAAGGATACCTTAATGTAAAGTTTTACCATAAGATCGTACACTATGCAGACTTTTGTCATGTCTAGTTTTTACATTGACATTTAGGCCACCAAACTGACATACATTTAATAAATGTAAGAAGACTCAAGATGTAACACATATGTTATATGTATGAGATGTAAAGATGTAAAAACTCACATCAGAACTGTTGGTTTCTCTCATCAGGCCTCAGGGGGAAAATATTTGAGTTTCGCTAGCAATGTTGTGATGAAAGCAGTATGACATATGGAATGGAGGAAAGTAATTTGCTTGATGAAAAACGATTTGGTTTTTGAAAGATAAACATGATTTGCCACATGTCTAACTTAAACAAACTAACAAACATCGTCAACGCACTTCCGCCATCTAGTGGCGACACAAAGATGCCACCTTGAAAATGAATATTTATATTATATGAAAATAAATGATGATTATCAAAATATTTGTATTATCGATGTGTACTTTCAGCAATTAAGCCAAAAATGATTAATTCAACATTTATAACCAAATTACAAGAACAAGCATTCGAAACATTCTCCAAAAGTAACTCGGGTACTGTCACCAGAGCTAAAAATAGGCTTCATTTTCATACACACAGCATGTAATAAAAATACACCTGTTTTTTACTAAATTCTATGGACAAGAATAAAGACACAAATTACATAAGGCTTTTAAATCAAAGAATACAAACATTAATACAGGATACGTTACATGGATTTATGCAAATGACACTATCCTTGTTTTTGGCCGGTCTATAGCCTATTAATACATTATTAAACATTGCAAACTTTATTTCTTGAACAATATAAACTAATGAAAGAACATGTCAAACATGACACAAATAATATTGCACATGCCTTAAACACAAGTGCCTTCAAAGTCAGAATTTAAAACACTGGGCTGATATACTGTATGACATATTGAGAAATTTCAGCATTTTTCTGCTTTCTAGGGATTTGATGGCACGTGACATCCACCACACTTTCTCTTTTTTACAGTATAAAGGTTACTTCAGATATCGCTCGGCCCTCACGAATCATTTCACTGAAGTTATGATTGTTCTCTGCTTTGAGTTATTTCATAAGAAGTGAAGCGTCCAAGATAAATTCAAATAAACAGAACAACAGAAATTTAGAAAGAGCTTTAAATCTAACCTGACAATAATACTCATCCGCTCACGTTTATTTCAGACACAAATCCATCAGGTGATTCTCACCACAGTGCAAAAAACTCAGAAGAGTTCAAATTCCACATGAAATCCCCGTTTATTATGACAGTCTTTACTGGTTATCAAGCCCAACACCCAATAAAACAAACATGTCGTGTCCAGAGGATTGTGGGATTGTACGGATTGACGATGCTCTTATGTCTCTGGGTTGTGTAGTAGAGGAGTCTTCTCATGGACTGAACCGTCTGGATTCACATCTGTACACGGCTGGGCACGCGTCTTACTTTTTACCTGCCGATGAAGACCAGAAGCAACAGTTAATACCACAGAAGGAAAGAAAAACATCTGCTAAAAGAAATGAACAATCATTCTCAACCTGCAATTTTAAATGGAAGAAAGAAAGCATTTAATGATAAACTGCAAAAAAAAACTTTTTCTGACCCCATTGGCAGATTTGTTTTGCTTGTTTTAAGACCAGTTTCACTGAAATTAAATGTTTTCTGTTATTTTGCTCATCAAGAAATGCATCTTGATTCAAGAATCTTTAGACATTTGTACTTGAAAACAAGACAAATATACTCAATAAGAAAGACATGTTTTGCAGCGTACACCAAATATGTACATTAAAAGCTATATAAAAAATATAAACAAAATAAACCATTGTTTTACAAAAGTCATGTATAGTCAAAGTTGGCAGATTGATCAAGATTTGCATGTTCCTAGTTATACTTCAAATGCCACAGTTTGGTTATTGTTTTGCGAACACAGTTTACCACGTTTATGGTTTTACTATTTTGACATTAACGAAAGGTTAAGGACCTGATCAGGATATTTTTACATACTGTATAAGTTCTGTTAATTCTGCTATTAAAAGAACTTATATATATATATATATATGTATGTATTTCTCTTTAGCACAACGCTCGACACATGCGTCTGAATGATCATCTGCTCCGTTAGAGAAACACAAACACACAAGTTCTGAAGTGTGAAATGATGAAATGAAGAACATGTGTTCTCCACACACCTGCAGAAGAAGACTTTGAGATGTGATGTGTTAAAGCCACAAACCCACCTGTATCACTCATGACACATTTTTCAGCCTGCTGCTCATTCACGCTCGACTCGTGTTTTGTATCTTTTACGTTTTCCTAAAAGAATAACCAGACCTCATTGAACATCAGGTGGGCAGTGACATTGATTTGGAGCGAGTGCTCTCCAGCGTGATTATTTTGACGTACGTCAGAAGATGAAGAGACGGAATCCGAGCGGCCCGTCGCTCTTGTGCGATTAGTGTGATGTGGAGACGCATGCATGACGTGTTGAAGTGATTGAAACAGGGAGGGAATCATGCGAGACGTCGTGAAATATTAATCACATGCTTTGAAACTGGATTGTGCTCATTTGCATATTCTCAGAATAAAACTGGATTTATAAACCCCTCGACAGAGATCATTCCAATCCGGCTGTTTACCTGTCAAAGGGGCAAGATTTACAGGAATAATTCACCCAAAAATGAAAATTCTGCCATTGTCTATTCACCCTCATGTGGATCATAAATGAACTGTCTATTGAATAGTTTTGACAGCTCTTAGTCATTCTGTAGATGACTGAATATTCATGTTTGGGTGAATGTTTCTTGAACATGGATGTCCAAAATAATCATCAAAGAAATCTTGAGCTTCTGAAGATTTTCAGTAAAAGAAAATCAAAATGTGATCAATTCTCATTGCTTTATGTAGATACATTTATGTAGAATGTTGATGCTGACCGCTTGTGTTAGATTGGATTTCTTCTTGTCTCTGGATATCTGTAAAACACACCATGTAAATGTTGCACACCATAGAAGTCAGAGGGTTCATGCTGAGGGTTCAGGTGGGGTGATGATGAAGATGATGAAGGGATATTAAAAGTGCTTGTAGGTGTTAACTTGCCCTTTATACACATTAACACGTTCCCCTCGACCTGTAAATCACATACCTTATCGTTGAGGTATAAGACGGCAGCTATAAGAATGAGAGCGAGTCCGAGGGAGATGAAGGTGTACTGCATGTACTCCATGACCATGGGTAACACCACCAGATTGGTGCGAAACGTGTTGAGGACGGGACCGTCAATATACCCACTCTAAAAAAGACAGAATCCAAAAATCCACCTGTTAACCAAATCGGTATTTAAAACTGAAAGAGAAATGATTATTATGAATAAAAACCGTTGACTTTCATTGTATGAACAGGAAACCACCGAGACATACATGTTTACATGCACACGAGGAGGGAAAAAAAGGTGATTTGGGTTTTTGGCAGAACACTGTATAATAATATTTCTGTTTCAACTTAAAAACATGTTCCCTGCTGCCTTCAAGTCACTTTCTTACGCAGCGTTGCAGTGATTCTTATAAATGAGTGTCATTGATTGGATCGTTGTAAGTTGGTTATAAAAGTATACATCACTGCAAGTTATATATAAAAGCTAAACATACATCCATGTGTATATTGGGGCAATGTGTGTATTGAATATTGTGTACAAATGTCTTTTATTTATTGTGTAAAGTGTGTATATTGTTGTTTATGTATATTGTACATTTTCCATATCATTGTTTTTGTCAAATTCATCAGCAGTTGTAACCTTTAATCACAAACATCAAACTCCACTTCCCTTCTAAACAACATCTCTTCTCTTCATGACATGATGCCTGAAAAAGAGGTCGGACTATACCGACTGTCCAATGGGTACCGCTGGTGTATCAGGCCAATTTATCAATCCAATCAATCTGCTTTTTTTATTTATTTTAGAAGTGTTTCACTCGGATGTTCATAACGATACGATATCGCACACAAAAGCAACTTCCGTTTCAAGGTGACTTTAATATTTTGTGTAAATGTAAATTAAAAATATTAGTTTACTCATCGGGAAACTCATTGAGTTAACTACATTTTGAGTTACATTAACTCACCATTTTAAGGTAACCAGGAAACATTTTTTAAATTGAACCATTAAAACAACAAATATTTATTAACAAAAAACAGTTTCTTTAATGGATTGTCTTCTTCAATCTCACCTCTCCAAACCAGATCATGGGCATCACCACCTCTTGTATTTTCCCCGTCTCTCTGAAACACAGTAAAAACACAGTACAGAAACAGGACATAGTTCACAGCAGCTCTGCAATCAAAAAACAAACAGGCATTTTAAACATCTTATTGGACCTCGGCCGGGTTTTGAGCAAACACACATCACTGTGACATCTGTAGTGTACTCACGAGATTCCAGACACGCTCTTCATCAGCAGGTTCAGCTGGAGACGGATGGACACATTCATGGGCACGCCGGTCTCCTGCAATACAAACATCTGTCAATAAAATACAGCTGATCCGTGACATCCTGAATGAGTAAATACAGTCACTTGAAATGTAGAAACCATGTTAATACTTTCTCACGAAGTATTTTTGTCTTGTGTTCCAGTACAAATGTCTAAATTCAAAATGTATCTTGTTTTATGACAAAAAATATGAAATTGCAGTTTACTTTTGGAAATGAAATCTGTGGATTTATGGAATTTAAACGTAGTGAAACATGAAAGAGATCTTCCTTTTGAATCAAACCTCAAAACATTTTCTAAAGAAATGCATACAACAGTGTGGAGACGGCATTAATGCTTTTCACAGACACAGACACAAGACTCCAACTATGACAGATTCTGGAGCGAATCATGTGTCATGCTATAGATGTCCCAACAAAAAAACAACAGATGTGAGAACATTCCATCTAGATAACGTCATTGAGAAATATGGCATATGGCATTCAGACTGATAGCGTGTCATCGACTTCTTAAACATGTTCATATCTCCAATCATCACAAGCAATAAAGTTTTGTCTTATCACATCGTATGTGCGGCCAAAGGCCTGAGATCACAAACATTACAAGACATAAAATAGGTTTTTGCGTTCAGTGTAGATTTCAACAAATAATGCAAATTGACATTTATGAATTTAAAAGACACTTTTATCCAAAGCGACTTTAAATGTAAACCCAAGACCTTTGCACAACAGGACAAACTCTACAGAAAACTGGCACGTCCCAAACTGAGTTAGAGAAATTCACTTTATTACCGCAGGTCCAAACACATGTCCACTGTCTATCCGTGTAAGATTTGAAAGATTGGACCTTTTACAGAACTGCCTGCATATACCAATTTAAAAATGACAAACTTCAACATGTTTATAGTGGGTCATTAGGTTCCTGACAGCCATTCGAGCATCATAAAGGTCGTAACAACTGCAATTTCCAATTAGTTTATCAGATATCGTAAAGATAAACGCACGCGTATTATCAAACCATTAACAATGACAAACTAAAGCACTTTTCAGTAAAAGAACATCAAAACGGTGTTGACGGCACAATTAAAGAAAGGGTCGACTCGTAATGCATAACACAAATACTGCTGGACTGAAATTATTCAGAATAATAAAATGAGATGTTTATGTAACCAATTTAGATAAGTGACATGGACTACATTTACGGCCAATTTGACAGATAAAGACGTGTTTCACAAGTCAAAGTAACCGATGATCAATAACCTTGAAAGATAACTTCATGTTCAGGGTTAATAAATGTCTCTTACTTATATGTGCTAAATGTGTCTGGAATTCATTTGAATTTTATTCCCACCGAATTAAATTAGCATTCCAAACGTATTTTAATTTGAAACACTGTGACATTTGTATTCATCGTAATGTTTTTGCGTGTCTGGTTTTCTAACCGGGTGAATATCGATGAAAAGTCCGTGATCGTCTTCATTCGGGTTCAGTCCATAGACGGTGTTCAACAGGTCAGGATCAGCATTATAAAAGTGTGGATGTGAAATAAACACGGGCGAATCTAAGATCAAGAAAGAAACGGTCATGATATAAATCACCTGACTCTTAATGTAGTCGGAAGTAAACAGATAAAGTCATAAAGACTGATGCCAGATGTTCTCACTGTGTCTGCAGGTACTGACGTTCAGAAGACCCGACTGTCTGCACGGACAGAAGCCCTCATTGGGAGCATAATCTGAACCGTTGGCGAAGAGGGTCTTTGGGGCCACGTAACGGAACACAGGGATCCCACGTGACACAAGCGGCCTCTGGTACACCAGCTCCATTGACCTGAGGTCAGAAAATGACCACGAAACTCAATTCCATGTGAACATCAGGACCTCAGAAGGTTCTTAACTCTCCCAGCAAACAGTTTTGAGCATTGTCACAAAACTTACATGAGATATTTTGTTGATATTATTAAACATTTAATATCAAAAGAAAGAACAAAAAAAATCTGGCCACATTTATTTGTGGTTAAATTGCATAACAAACAACATTTAAAACGAAAAAGCTGAGAAAATAGTTGTTTGTCAAAGACTGATCCAGAATGATGATCCAAACAGATTATTTGTTTGTTTTTGGATCGGTTTATGCTGTACACTTTTAAAATACATAAATTACAATGAAAACACAGAAGTCATACATGACAGAAAACTCTTAAAGGAGTAGTTCACTTTATAATTAAAATGTCATGATAATTCACTTATCCACATGCGTCGTCTGTGTGTTTATTTATTCTTGCCATATATTTATGTCCCTTATAAGGAGAAGAGCCCTGGAAAGCTTTCTTCAAAAGCCTCGATAAGTTTTCCAGAGAAGAAATAAACACAGACGGCTTGAATGACATGTGGGTGAGGGAATTAACAAGACATTTTAGTTTTAAAGTGAACTACTCCTTTAAAATCATCGCTTTCCTCTGTAGAACACATACTTGGAAAAGATCTGAGGTGTTTGGAGTGCACTGTCCCTTTAAGAGTGTGGGTCTATCTGATGTCAGTGGTGTACCTGCACGCATCAGGGCTGTAGAAGGGCAGTGTTGATTCTGTGGTCATGAACGGTGGCCACATCTGTCCAGCTGTTCCATTGATCATGTTACACTGCTCCGTTCCCCAATAATTCACCTGAAACAAACATGCTTTGCATCACGGTTTGACGATGATCAGCATGACAGAGCGATGTTCTGTTCTCTGTGAGCCATCTACAGATCGAGAACATTTCCAAATGCGTGAAATTATTTTCAAATGTCATCTAGACTTGGGGAACAGAGTTTCATTGTCTAAACTTACGCTCTTCAAACCATTCCAGGAATCGACTTTATGAACATTCCGGATGTCACTTAGGCCTGTGAAGACCGTGAACTGCCCTGAGTTGGAGTTGTTGAACTGTTTTGGAAAGAAATGACTTTAATTTAAGATGGATGCATCTTTTGCTGAACAAATCACTCTCACGTGGAAGATGATACCTCAGAAAACAGTCCAAACTTCCCGCTGGAAGGCAGCATGCCCGGCAGATATTTGTTCAGAAAGTCCACCAACTTGCTGTCGTAGCCCCACATGAGTTCTCCCACCGGTTTGGTTAGGAACGCTCCTTCTTTAAAGCTCTTGAAAGTGGTGCTGAGCAGAAAGCGAAAAGCATACGGCATATTCTCCATCATTACTGAAGCGCCCTGAAACACAAAATGAAACGCCGTCATATCAAGTCTCCGGGGATGATGGGAAAAATATCACTGAAGAAACTCACCAGTACAAGCATGTTGGGGATGGTGACCACATCAGACTCATTTCCCACAGACATACTCTCCTCGAAGAAATACTGACGATATTCAAGATAAGATACGGTGTTGTTGTCGTGGAACGTGATGTTGTCTTTCCAGCGCTTCTCACTGAAACACACCGGATAAACAAATGTCAAGGAAAATGTCTTTATTTTAAATTTTGGCAAGTCAGCCATTTCATAACAAGAGTCTTTATATGGTTATATTGTCCAAACACAGCGAAATTCTGCTTTTTGAGGAAGAAATTTGAGGTAGTGGGTCAGCAGAAATGGCACGAATATAAGAGAGACAAGCACATGATCGCTTTAGAGAGCATTTTCTCAAAATAACCAGACTGCGAGATGATCAAACCAGTGCACATTTAATCACAAAAGGATTCTCAAATAAAAACTAAATTGGAATCAGATCATTGAATTGATTTAGGAATTAAATCATGAAGAAGAAAAAAAACAAATAAACTGAGTGCACTATGAAAGGTTTGTTCTGCAAAACAAAACGACTTTGGAAAAATATTTTACTCCGTTTTACTACAATTATGTTCATAAGACCACATAAAGGTCACATGTGACCATCAGGAAAGAGAGAGGACGGTAAACATCTTTCTTTTTGATCACAGTGGACACATTATTAGCACACGAGGTCAAGCACTCACATATAATGCCTACAAGTCTGAACATGAACAGACCCTTTAAACGTCCAGTCCAGGTCAAGTTGTTTATAAAACATAGTATTGCTTTAAAGAAAACAGAGCCACGTTCCTCACCGGTAGACGTACGGCCCTCTCTGTTGCAACATGGGCTTCTCTCCCTTCAGGATCTCATCAGGGTTAAGCACATGAAAGAAATACACAGACATGAAGAACGGAACCGGGATGTCCTTCCACATAGTGTAGGAGAGCTCGTTCTTCGGATTGATCTCTACATTCTGCAAAGACGTGAAACACGGGAAATCTAAACAACATGTATGTAAATGAATAAGATGTTATGATCACATATTAGTCGGCCTACTTAATATTATTTTAAAAAAAACAATACTAAAATGGTCAAACTATTTAAGTGAACTGCAAAAAGAAGCTGAAGATGATTCAAATTGTAACTACCATTTACACAACAAAACAAACAAAAACTTGTAAAAAACAAGGGAGAATAAAGTTTTTTTCAGTGAATATACAGTATGGAATAGAGAAATGTATTTAATATATTAAATAATTTAAAATGTGTTACTATAGCAACGTATATAACAGTATATACATTAGTGCGTAAAGGAATGATTAAATAAATAGAATCGCCTACATACACGGAAAAGTGAAAAGAAAGAGATGTCAGTAACACAAATCAAACAAAGGCTTGTTTCTTCAAAGATGACAATCCGTGTCAATGCAGAACATGGTTCGACCAAACACATTAAACAAACAATGTCACTTTGTAGCAATTTCTGGTATGTGAGTATTAACAAACAATCGCTCATATAGAAAACCAGATCGGGTTCATTCTCTACGAACACAGACACAGTTCAATTCCCCGAAGATATGACATTGTCAGATAGAACTCACCTTTACTATCTGGTCATCTATTATAACGGGTCCGACAAACACCAAGACGGTTCCGAACAGCACCGCCGAACCTCCAAGAACCAAAAGCACGACCGCTACTGTAGCTTTAGACACAGGCATCCTTCTTTCAAACTCACGAAAAAAAGCACAAGCTTTACACAATAAATAAATAAATAACACTAAACTCAAGCTACTTAACGGGAGAAACTTTCATTTGCATAAATAAAGCCATAAAATGCACTTCGTCAAATTATGAATGCTCTCCGGATTTAATGACTGTACAGCTGGTAGTCATGTTAAAGTCCGTGCTGCAGTGCTTTTATGAGGGTTTTGCTGTTCGATTGCCATGTTTATGGTGCTCATTGATCCACCTATAAAGCAGAGACTTGTGGTTGATGTAGTCATATGTGTCCTCCCATGGATAGCTCTAAAAATAGCTTTTAATCCCGCATTGAGGGCTTTGACCAGTGGCTACGAAGTGTCTACGGCGCCGCCATATTGGACAGGGCATCCATAAACACATAGAAGTGAACGCGTGAGCTGCGGCGTATCTGGATAGAAAGCAATATGACGTGTACATTTCACAGCCAGTTCAATGCTTTACTATTTATATTTGTAGTAAAATATTA
The DNA here is from genome assembly GCF_947034865.1 of Barbatula barbatula. Classification (NCBI taxonomy): domain Eukaryota; kingdom Metazoa; phylum Chordata; class Actinopteri; order Cypriniformes; family Nemacheilidae; genus Barbatula; species Barbatula barbatula. Next base: position 19,178,314 of record NC_136787.1, read on the forward strand.
TCGTGTTTATTTATTAATTATCAGAAAGTTATTATTTTGTCATAAGAGAATGTGAAAACTCGTTTTCTTTGTAACATTGGAAAAAAGTTGCGTTAAACACATCAGACATTAAAATAAGACACTCTTTGTTAAGACGCCAAATATATCCGACTTAATTTTGTATACTGTTTTTATAATTCCACATGTGAGGGCTCTCGGTTCTGTTCAAACATGCCCTGAGGTTTTGAACCACCTCTTTACCAGCAGACTGTTTAAACCCACCTGAAGCGATATAAACAATTACAAAAGCGTTATTTCAATCTTTTTACAGATTTGTATCATTGCCATAAACGAGACATTCCACACTGGGATAATACAGCCTCCAGTCATCAGGCCGTTAAAGTCACATGTGATGTCATGGGCGAAAGCAAAGTTGGCAATGCAGAGTAACATAACATTTAGGCTAAATCAACCATTTTAAATTGGCAGTTCATGTGATTGCCAGTTCAAATCTGAGACCAATTCAGAATGTGACCTTAGCAAAGAAAACAAGAATATCATCTCATAATTTGGTATCACAAAGAGCATGACAAACACCATCAAGCACACATTTATGAGCCGTCTAAATTTAAGTTCAATTCAGTTAACAAATGAAAGAGTGACTTTGTTGTGTGTCTAACCTACAAGGCATAAACACAATCCTTAGAACTTGAAAACAATAAAACAATTTAAACTTTAAGCCAAATCGGAAATGTCATATAAACCCACACAAGTACATCTTAATGAACACAACTGCGTTAATATCAGTTTCACTCCAAATAATCCTGAATTCCACTCGGGGTAGTCATATCTCACTTTACAATCACAATTAACATCTTTATTGTTTAAGTTAATTTACTTGATATACAGTTTTCTGCAGCTGTCAATGTCAATACCAAGCTTCTGTAGGCATTTTCATTAAGTGTGAATGGGTTGTTATATGTGACTGCTAATAGAGAGGAATGCATGGGGTTGTGGTGGGCATTCTGTTATCTAAATTGTGAAGACAAAGGTTGATTTATGTATACTTTAAGTTAATCAATACTTACGGTCTTTACAGTAAATGCAGCATTATACAATTTGAGTGAAAATGTACTCCAAGGTTAACAGATCAGTGTTATCGGACACTAAAACTAATACTGATTGGATGAATTCATTTGATCTACCATTGACACACTGTATCAGCACAACAATATTAGCCTTTGATAGTCTAACATACTTTGTACCGGTCTTATTTTCATGTCATGAGAACTGTTTAGTTGCACAACTTTATTGCACTGCAAACAAGACAATGATGACTAATTATATGAAATCCCTACTGAGAAAGGTAATGGGCAACTAAAGCTGCAGTTACATTTTTAAATGCATATCATTGTGCAAGCAGGTCAGAATATAAAGTATAATGGGATCATGAGTCAAGAATCTGTTTAATTTAAAGCAGTGTAAAGCATTTAACTTGAACCATAATCCCTGGATACATCTAGTGGCTGAAGACAGTCACTCACATGAAAGATTACAAAAACAAAAATATTAAAATAAATTTCAAATGTCTAAGCAATGACATTAATATTAATGTCAGTTTCAATGTTTTTGCTAATATCTTCCCATGCAAAATGTATTTTAATTTAACCTAAGATTACAAATACCAGCACATGAGAACATTTAGATGTTTTTGAAGCCTAGAAATAACGCAGTTTAAATTCCTCTGCCATATAAAATTAATTAGTTGTGGAGAAAAATATAAAATTCCTAAAACAATTTCATATATTACACAAATTAATTGTTTTAAAAGATGAGTCAGACAACAAAAATGGAATGCTAGAACTTTATTGAATGATTAATAGGAACAAGAGAAGGGAAGGGGAGGGGAGAGGGGTGAATGGTTTGGTCTTGACCGATTTCAGACTTTAACATCAGATTAATTACCACCACGAAGACGCAGGACAAGATGGAGGGTGGATTCTTTCTGGATGTTGTAGTCGGACAGGGTGCGTCCATCCTCCAGCTGCTTGCCAGCAAAGATCAGACGCTGCTGGTCAGGTGGGATGCCTTCTTTGTCCTGGATCTTGGCCTTGACATTCTCAATAGTGTCACTGGGCTCAACCTCAAGGGTGATGGTCTTGCCAGTCAGGGTCTTGACGAAGATCTGCATACCACCTCTCAGACGCAGGACAAGATGGAGGGTGGATTCTTTCTGGATGTTATAGTCGGACAGGGTGCGTCCATCCTCCAGCTGCTTGCCAGCAAAGATCAGACGCTGCTGGTCAGGTGGGATGCCCTCCTTATCCTGGATCTTGGCCTTGACATTCTCAATAGTGTCACTGGGCTCCACCTCCAAAGTGATGGTCTTGCCAGTCAGGGTCTTGACGAAGATCTGCATACCACCTCTCAGACGCAGGACAAGATGGAGGGTGGATTCTTTCTGGATGTTGTAGTCAGACAGGGTGCGTCCATCCTCTAGCTGCTTGCCAGCAAAGATCAGACGCTGCTGGTCAGGTGGGATGCCCTCCTTATCCTGGATCTTGGCCTTGACATTCTCAATAGTGTCACTGGGCTCAACCTCAAGGGTGATGGTCTTGCCAGTCAGGGTCTTGACGAAGATCTGCATACCACCTCTCAGACGCAGGACAAGATGGAGGGTGGATTCTTTCTGGATGTTGTAGTCAGACAGGGTGCGTCCATCCTCCAGCTGCTTGCCAGCAAAGATCAGACGCTGCTGGTCAGGTGGGATGCCCTCCTTATCCTGGATCTTGGCCTTGACATTCTCAATAGTGTCACTGGGCTCCACCTCCAAAGTGATGGTCTTGCCAGTCAGGGTCTTGACGAAGATCTGCATACCACCTCTCAGACGCAGGACAAGATGGAGGGTGGATTCTTTCTGGATGTTGTAGTCAGACAGGGTGCGTCCATCCTCTAGCTGCTTGCCAGCAAAGATCAGACGCTGCTGGTCAGGTGGGATGCCCTCCTTATCCTGGATCTTGGCCTTGACATTCTCAATAGTGTCACTGGGCTCAACCTCAAGGGTGATGGTCTTGCCAGTCAGGGTCTTGACGAAGATCTGCATACCACCTCTCAGACGCAGGACAAGATGGAGGGTGGATTCTTTCTGGATGTTATAGTCGGACAGGGTGCGTCCATCCTCCAGCTGCTTGCCAGCAAAGATCAGACGCTGCTGGTCAGGTGGGATGCCCTCCTTATCCTGGATCTTGGCCTTGACATTCTCAATAGTGTCACTGGGCTCGACCTCCAAAGTGATGGTCTTGCCAGTCAGGGTCTTGACGAAGATCTGCATACCACCTCTCAGACGCAGGACAAGATGGAGGGTGGATTCTTTCTGGATGTTGTAGTCAGACAGGGTGCGTCCATCCTCCAGCTGCTTGCCAGCAAAGATCAGACGCTGCTGGTCAGGTGGGATGCCCTCCTTATCCTGGATCTTGGCCTTGACATTCTCAATAGTGTCACTGGGCTCCACCTCCAAAGTGATGGTCTTGCCAGTCAGGGTCTTGACGAAGATCTGCATACCACCTCTCAGACGCAGGACAAGATGGAGGGTGGATTCTTTCTGGATGTTGTAGTCAGACAGGGTGCGTCCATCCTCCAGCTGCTTGCCAGCAAAGATCAGACGCTGCTGGTCAGGTGGGATGCCCTCCTTATCCTGGATCTTAGCCTTGACATTCTCAATGGTGTCACTGGGCTCAACCTCAAGGGTGATGGTCTTGCCAGTGAGGGTCTTTACAAAGATCTGCATCTTTACGCTAAAACACACAGTTAAGTGAAATGTTAATTTTAATAAACAACAATCCAAATGTGGGGAAGATACAATGAAGCTATTATGTTCTTGTATTCGATGTAGTCCGAATTTCTTTGTCAAAAAGACTTTGCATGAAAATTCCTCATAACAAAGAAATTGTTATACATAGTCTTTAACACACACACACACACACACATTACTGCTGACTCAACTGTGCGTCACGGTGCAACAAAAATGGGCGATACAAAACAAAATGGCGACAATACGCCACAGAAAAAGACAACATGGATAATAGCGATTAAAAAGAGGTTAATGCAGTGAAAATGTTTTATTTCTCGAACGGGGGTTCGGAATCGAATTACTAAACGTATTTTGAAGGTTGACAGCCTTTTTAATTTGTTAACGTTACGCAGATTATTAGTTTTACTTTGTAACCTTCCACTAAAATACAAAACCAAGGAAAATCACTACCGACATTTATTCTAACGAAGCTTTATCCGTAAACGTACAATTTAACGTGAAAAACATACACATTAAATAATTAATTACTCAGCAGGCCAGTTAGCCGACAAAGCTAATATGCTAACGCTTAAAAAATCTACATTTTACAACACCTGACATATAAGGTCTTCCACTTTCGCAAATTCCTTCATGTTAGTATCATTTATACAGATTTTACTTCATACTTACAAACAAATGTTCCTTTCTGGAAAAAGCACAGGCCAAACGTTTCAATTCTCAAGTCGAGGCAAAGAATCTGAAGCTCAAAACAAAAGACCCGAGTATTTATATAGAACGTGATGTATCCTTCCGCCGCTACGCCCTGGGTACTATTCACACAGCTGCTGCGGTCTCATTCAAAAATATCCGTTTATGTACACTTTACTTTAACAAAAAATGTGTTATATTAAACGCAAACCACTCCGTTTATACAAGTTTTCTTTGATAATGAAAAATATTCCCGTTTTCGTGAGGGTTGAGTCAGTGGCGGAATGATATCATGCGGTGTCGGCACGCAGTGTTGATTCATGCTCTTATTTCAAACCTTCACTGACTCAAAATATGGTTTAAACAAAATAACACACCGCGCTGTTTTCATCATTTCTTTATTAAAATAAAATCCACTTTGAGTCAATGAGACGCTTATAAAGAGCCGCGTTTGCACTTGGAAATTAAAATGATTCGGTTTAAGTAGGTCAGGAAAATGCCCGAGCGCACATAGCAACAAGCGCGTCGTCACAGCTTTCATTTCTCATTTCCTCAAAACAACACAACTGCAGTGATCATTCTCTACACAACAATAAAACTATATCATCTTAACAATACAGCAGAAATATACCTGAGAAAAGGTTATGATATGTTATTAAGGGTGTGGTAACAGTCACTTTTGACTGCAGTTCACTGCATTAAGAATCTTAAGTGTTCTGTTGGGTTATGGTGATGTTTGTGTAAATTGTGACCCAGTCCTTTACAGATTTCATTTTCAGAGATGTCCGGATCTGTATTGACACTTGGGGCGAAGTTATTAAACGCCAAAATGATCAACCATTGAGTTTCTGTCTCTTCTGGGGTGTCTATCAAACAAAATAGAAGAAGTTTAAGTATTACATTCATTTGTTCTCAAAATGGTTAAAAGATACAGTCAAATAAAACTAACTATGTATATTTTTCAAGTGACGCTTGCGTAAAGTCTGCGACTTGACCGCTTCTCAGCTGTATATGCATTTATAGCAGAATAATTTACGTTACCCACATGAAAAAGTGTAATATAGGCCTACTATTAGAGTTCTTGAACCTTACTATAGTAAATATGAAAGTTCTTTGCAGTATTTACAGTTCAAAATCTATTTACTGTAATTCATACAACAGAATACTTTAGCATCGTTTAATGTCCTACAATTTACTACTGGTTATTATAATAAATACTAAAGTATACTTTTCGCGTAGGCATGTTCTGTGGGCTTAGATTTGATAAGTGTCAAACATATACTTATCAAAAGCACTCACTTGGTCCCATCTTTTCAAGCTTGCAGGAGTTTTAAAGTTTCCTTTCAAAACCTGTGAAAGACACGTAAAGAAAATGCCATAATTGACTAACATTTAAACACAAAACTTGCGTGACATGTTGTTCAAATATGCGTAAATACCCTTTGTGTATTGTTGACCACTTCAGGTTCCGGTTGACCGTAGTCTGGAGGGTTGGCATTAGGGTTGTATCCCAGCCTGCGGAGCATCGGAGCGATGTTCTCCATGTCCTCCTGGACGTCTGCTGGGATGTGTCCCACCCATCGCGTGAGGGCCTCCAGGTTAACCGGTTTAATCACCTGATCCGTGGAACGCTCGGTTCTTCAAAACAAAGCAGAACGGTGAGGATGCACATGGACAGTATATCAACACATTTCATGTACATGTGTGTAATGTAGCCTCACTTAGACAGTGACACTCCTCCTGGTTTGCCAATGGCGTCCTCGTGGTGAAGAACCCCTTCGTGCCACGGTGTGTTCAGGAATCCCAGTATGCTGTTCATGGTAGCACGTGGCTGTAGCACCAGATCCTCGTACCGTACCGTCATACACCTCCTCCTGCCCACAGCCAAACACTGAGACAACATCACATTCACCGCACTGTTCCATTTGGACATACAGCCTCTGTAGTTGGCCAGGTCAAATCCACCGATGGTGACTCGCCGGGAGATCATAGAGTGCACTGACGCTCGGCCGTCTCTCAGCATCAGCAGAAATTTGGAGCTGAAAGGACGACAGAAATAATGTGGAGAAGGAGCAAGACATGAGGAATCACCACCGCGTGTTAGATAATTAAATTGAGCAAAATACATTAAAAAATACATTGGACTTTATCTACATGCAAAGATGTGTGAAACATACCTAACACTTTTTCTTTACTGTATACTGTCAATATTCAGTAACAGTGCAGAGTGTGTTAATGAATAATGACAATTCTTTTACTATTCACTCATCTTGATATCATGAATGACTTTCTTCTACAGAACACAAAAGATATTTTGATAATCAAACCCATTTACAAAACTACAAGTCATTTAATATTTTTATCCCTTTAAAGGGATAGTTCACCCCCAAATAAACATTCTGTCATAATTGACTCTCCGTCATGTCATTTCTTGCATGTATAAAGATAGATATTTGGAAGAATGTTAGCAAGTTTCAGTTCTGGAACATCATTGACTACCATAGTAGAACAAATTAAATGGGTGTCAAATGTGCCCCAAAATGTCCTAAATTCTTCAAAATATCGTACTTTGTGTTTAACAGAACAAAAAACATACAATGTTTTTTTCTACTATGGTAGAGGATGACGTCACAGAACTGACAATTGCTCACATTCTTCCAAATATCGTTCTTTGTGTTCAACAGAACAAAGAGCACCCGAGGGTGAGTAAATGAGGACAGATGATGTGTTTTTCGGGTATTCTGTCCCTTTAAGACTTTTGATTAGGTCGCAGCCTTTTTCCGGCTTCCAAAGTCAACTAATAGCAAAACAAGTCAACTCATAAACTCTTGAAGTGTTTTATTTTACTATCCAGTCCAAACGGCTTATTTAAAAGTGACGTGTTTATCTAAAACCTTTATTTTTGCATTATTTCTGCATTAAACCGTAATCTCTCTTACTTGGTGAAAAGGTTTGAGAGATAAACGGCACTCTTGAGTGTAAACGGGTCTTTATTGCACAGCAGTGGTGCATGATCACCGTGACCTGCGATGACCTGCAGTATGAAAGCTGTGGTGGCCGCGTCCAGCGTCTCCTGACGGATGCCTTCATCCTCGAGCATGTGACCCTCTATACTCTGACGACTCCAGGTCTGTCTCAGCGCGAGAATTCTGGGAATCACTCGCGTCTCCTCCCCGCAGCGGATGTCAGGGTGGGCATCTAGCATGACACGCATCAGGGTGGTCCCCGAGCGAGGAAACCCACCCACAAACACGACCGGGGTGTGCTGGTTGTAACGGTACTGAGTCTGATTCCAGTTTCGAACCACTACTGACACCACGTGTGTTCCGTGAGCTGATTCTTGACACGTCAGTACACGAAACAGGCTCCTGGTTAGTGTGCATACTCCAAACAGGGTGAACAGGAGTACAGCTCCTCGTCTGACTGACAGTCGCATCACTCGAAAGACATGGCTGACAAAATAAAGCCTGTGAAGACACAGAGTGTATTTATGTTCTTGTTTTTAAAAGAAAAATATGTTTGTTGGCATGTTTTACTTTTGCAAGGCAGTAAAAGGAAATCAAATTCAGAAGTGACTAAACTTCCTCTCTTGGTTGCTGTGAAAACTAGAACGTTATAAGAAACACGGACTTGATTAAAAAACAAATCTCACAGAATGATATAAAGAATATTAATCGTGTTGTACAACACACAGTTGTTTTAAGTTTGACAAGAAGAACGGGGTTGGGTCACCCAAAACTTTGACAAGCAATGAGAGAAATAAAACACGCAAATAAATGTTTCTAAAGAAATCATTAAGGAAACAATGAACAATTTGTGTACCTTCACGAAAGCCGCAGTGTACAGGATGAAGTTCAGTGTTAAAAGTCAAATGGGCACAAACAGGAAGTGACTGCTCATGAAAGTTAAGAACTGCGAAAACATGTGGTTTCAACACACACGTGCACGACTCCTCAGCATCAAGGTTTTAAAGAAAACATTTCTGATGGTAATGTGACAGAATCAAAGACTGAACAATGAAAGGAAACGGGTGGAGAAAAGGTGCAGTGAGACGGAGAAGTGGGCGGACGCTTGATTCACGGCGGCTGTTGACAAAAGTGTTTGTGAAAGTCCACGCAAAAATGATCATTCTTATTTTATTTTAAAGCATTTATCCTCATGTCGTGTCAAACCTGAACGAGTTTCACACAAAAGAAGATATTTAGAAGAATGTTGATAATCAGACACTGAACCCGGCGGACTTCCGTTGTATAAACACAAAGCCACGTGATTCTTTTTGGGTGAACGGTTAACTTCTTTCAGACAAAAGTTCGGTGAGATGAAAATCACTTTAAGGTCGTGTTCACACTTGACTTCTGTTTGACATTATAATCCTGTGGAGTAAACACGTCCAGCTCCGGCGTCTTTTCTGCAGCTTTGGGCGTTTTTACAACTTGAAAAAAGTTAAAGTTTTCTGAAAAACACGCCCACGACAAGTTCCTTTTCACAGCCAACCAATGACAAAGCAGTGTGTCGTTTCTAAGTTGAACTTTCAATAACTTTTTATTGCAGAATTAGTTTTAGATATTAAGTTGAAAGAAATGTCTGCATACATTTGAACAACTTTACATTTTTTGGATTGTAATCAAAAAAGCAATAGAGATTTTTAAAATTTTCTCCAATTCTAACAAAAATAAATTGCAGTTAAGTGCAGATTTTACAAACTTTTGTTTATGAATGTAATATTTCCCATGTAAAATATAGAAATTCACCACATCATCAAACATTTTACATTCATTGGTATATGAACATATAATATATTTAACAATATTTTTATGGGCAAATAAAAAGGAGCTTAACATCAGACCAGAATTTAAGGGATACAGGACAGTTATAAAATAAATGAGCCAAGTTTTCCTCCTGCATATTACAAAAGACAACGTATCACCAATGTCCATAAATTTAGAAAAAGATAAATTGCAAGGGTACATTTTGTGTAGAATTTTAAAATGCACTTCTTTAACTTTTTTATTTATACAGAATGTATATGGGAACCACCAATCAATATCTTGGATCTGAGCATTCCAAATGATTTTACGTTTGGATTGAAGAAATAATCAAACTTTTTTATTATTAACTGAAGAGGAAAAAATATTGATACTATCTATGGACAATTCAGGAAAAAGTCAATTATTATTCGCAAAAGTAAGGTGACTTTTCATTAGCTGTATTAATCCATTTGGAACGTCTTTCACAACCTTCTGAAATTCTTTAAAGGTAACAGGAAAGTTGAAAGGATAAAGAAAGTCTTCATAAGATAAGATTTCTCCATTTCCAATCCATAACAAAGTTTGTTTCTGTGGGTGAGACGCTTTTGTGCACAGACGCTGTCTGAAGTCATGAGTCGTTTCCATACCAAAAAGGACCACTAGAGAAGATGGAGAATGTGCAGGTGGATAGATTAGCGAGCGTTTTGTTTTGACTAAAAAGCGCTTTTGTCAACTTTTTCTTGTCAAAAAAGATGTCAAGTGTGTTCATGGCCTTATGGGTGTAATTTTTGAATATATTTAATCTCACACATCTTTCAAATGAAAATACCTTTTATTCAATCAAGACACATTCGTGTTGTAAAAGATTTTAATGTATTTCTTAAGTTTTTGAACATTTCTTTACAGAAACCGTTACATTTTGTTCTTCATCTCCAAAAGTAAGTATTCACTGATCAGCAGAGATCATTTCACATATACTTGAAAATAAATACATCTTTTTCTCTCCGCTGTCATACGACATCACTTGCAGGAAAAAATACTACTTTAAAACCTGCACTACAAACGGCTCGAAGTACAAAGACTTAAAAATGACAGCAGGCAAGGACGGGCCACAGAAACACATAGACAGCGCCGCCACCATCCACGCTCCAGGTGAGACCTTCCTTCTTGTTTCCTTCACGTCATCATGTTGTTCCTCTTGTATCACACACAAGGGCTAACGTACACATCACATGTTTTGAATGTTACAATGAAAACCTCCCGTTGCGAGTGCATACGCGCCGAATTAACCACAGTACCTTCTGCAGGCCAACCAGATTCACAACTGAAACTTCCCGTTTCACAGCCCCTCCTGACACAACCCTCTCTCTCTCTTGGCCGATGTTCGTTCCTCTGGAGGTTGGGGAGGGGGGGAAAGTTGAAATTGTCAGGAGCTATTTACATCACTTCCTCAAACCACTGGAGAAACACAGAATGCTTTCATGGGCCTCTTCATATGGACACCTCGTATTCTCTTGTGTCCTGTAAAACACGGCCGACACACACAAAACATTACACAAGATGGCAATACAGGGGCATCTTGCAATGCGAGCACAAGTCATTTCTACAAAACAAAATGATGCGATCACGGCATGCAACATTTAATGGCGTTGTTGGTGTTCGCTGTGAACGTCGCAGGATGTTCTGGGACGTTCTTTAATGTAGGTTTCTTCACACCTTTATCATCCGCTTGGGGAAAATCTTGTGTCAGTCTGTCTGTAAAAGCTTCTGATCTTATATGATTTCAAACTGTACTCACCCCCCCTGTCTCATAGAGTGGGTTGTCAAACTCCGTTTCCACGGTGATCTGGCTGTAGGGATGAGGGTACATGAGAGGCAGTCTCAGGTTGGAATGATAACGACACCTGTAAAGAGAAAAGTCAAACACATGGCATTATATCCTCTGATCTGGTTCATGGCCTGATCACACAGTCTAAACTCTTCTGTCTAGACTTTAAAAACATAACTATAAAATAAATGACTTGTTTACACAGAACTCTTATAGGCAAAGCATCCATAAAGAGGTCATGTCAAAATATGTTATGATTTATTTAAGTTTAAGTGATCCATAGGATATGGGGGTAAATGTGACACCATGGGATGACCAATAGATGGCGCTTAAACGCTTATAGATGGTACTTTTGTGATCTGACCAGGCCAGTCTTACATGAACACAACAGCTAAATGTCAGACCTGCACTTTTCCATGTCTAAATGACTCACCTCGTGACGTAGATGTAAGCCCCTCCCACTAAAACAGACACCAGCAGCACCAGTATAAAGATGACCAGTGCCATACTCCCTCCATCAAAAGATGAGTCTGACGCGGCCTCGGCCACTGGACACAGCGTACAGGAACATCATATGATAAACTTATCCTCAGATATTTACAATATAACAACACTTATTAAAAAGAGATGTATAAGAGTTAAAAATGAAACTCACCCTCTAATGCATGATTGCTTGAGCATTCATGAGTGGCTGAAAATGCAGAATATCAAAGTCAGACAAATTTATTTTTATAAACCTTTTTACAAATTGCAGCCGTACAATAAAGACCTAAATAGAGAACATATGTTGAATAAACACAGAATAAGATATGAGCAAGGAAACAATAGAGAAAACTGGTGCTTCACAGCGATCGTAAAAAATACAGCAATTAAAGAATAAACCTATATGAGACGAGTTATATTTACTTGAGAAATTATGATAAAAGACACGTTTATCATTTTAAATGAGATAATTTTTCATACTCTGTTGGCAAACATCTTTTTTTCTTTGTTTTAAAACATCTCAAAAATGTATTATGAGTTGTAAAATGTATTTAGATTATGTAAATATGTTTACGATTAAATAATACACATTACACTTTAAAGAGCAGAAGAGTATGTACATGCTTATTTTCTTTAAATGTACACGTACCTCTACACAGCGGCAACGGTCCACTCCAGAAAGAAGGGTTTCCCAGAATGCACTTGATGACCATCTCACCGATCAGCTCATAGCCTTGATAACACATGAAGGTCAGAGACTCTCCCGGCAGATAAAGTCTCTTTGACAGAATCTGGTAACCGTTGTCTGGGAGTCCTGGATTCTCACAGGACACAGATTCTTCCGCTAATGCACAGAGATATATGAAGCAGACCTCCTAAACAAACTTTCACTTTTTCACAAGGGACGAGTGTAATGAGATGCCATCTGATTTCCTTTGGTCAGACATTCACAACACTCACAAACACAATGAGGCAATCGTGACGTCCACACGGGTGTTCCAGGCTCACGGCCGTAGCAGGTGAGTGTGGCGCCGCCCTGCAGGATGTATCCGGGAATGCAGCTATATTGGATGGTGGTGCCAACCAGCAGTTTAGGATCAGACAGCGTGCGTGTGGAGTGTTGGACGTGCCCCGGGTCTGTGCAGTACATAACTAGTGAGGACGCGGGAGACAAGAAGACAAGACAGACCAGAATTCAGTGAAAATAAACTTTCCCTGGAACTGTCATTAGTGATGTCACCAGCGGCGCTCGACTCACTCTTCTCACAGAAAGGAGGTTGAGTGTTCCAGCTGAGGTCCACCTGACAGGTCAGCGTCTCACTGCCCACCAGGTCATAACCGGGGTCACACTGGTACGTGATGTGGGCTCCTCGAACCGGAGCCGTGTGAGACGTGGTCTTCCAGCCGTTCTGGATCTCGGGCAGGTCCGAACACGAGTCATTGCGTGACACCTCTTGAGAAAAAATAAAAACAATCTCTATTACCACCTGCTCACTTGCCAAGTTTTTCCACACACATTGGATTCGAGATCGGTTTGCACACGAGTGCCAGTGTGATTTTATTCATTGTCTGTGACCTTAAAGCAGAGAACTGCATCTTCTACCATTATATTCACCGAAAAGAGTGTCTGTGTGCTTCCATTACTGAAAATTCTGCGTGTTTGTGGGGAGAGAAACTAAATGTGAGTGAATGAGGGCAGCCGGCACAGAAAGGAGGAGGAGAAGCGAATGACGGGAGATTTCAAGAGCTGAAAATACTCCCCGTCTGTGAAAGAAAGGATTGATTGAAATGCACTCCCAGCACTTGAGAACATAATGGATCCACTGAAGTCATTTACAAAGAAAGAGTCCTCCTGAGGGTCCATAATGCTGAAAACAGACTGAAAGTTTGAATATAAAGTGTGTCTGTGAAAGAAAACATCGGAGGTAATATGTGTCTACAGACTCGTAGAGACACACCTCCTGATCCTTTGGGCCATTGATGAATATAGATGCTCTCGTGTAGAATATTCCCTCACTATAGAAACACTGGGACCAACCACCATAGATGTGTTTACAAAGGTGCCACATTTGTGTGCTTCAGACTAGGGATGTCACGATTCACCGTGAGCCGGCTGAAAATCCATTAATAAACAAATGGGACGATTCGAGCCGGTTGAGACGTTAAAAGAATCGCAGTACATGTTTTGAACAGCAGTGGCCACTGTTATTTCTGAAAACTTGGTAAACATGCTGATTTCTTTAAAAAGTAAAAGTTAGGAAAAGCTTAAATAAAGTCTTAGTTTGTTTATGTTAAAGAGGCTTTTGTGTTGTTAATTTTTTATTTAATTTGGAATTTGTTTTTAAACTGCTATTTAGTTTTGTTAATTGACAATCAACGATTTTTATTTGACAAAGAATTGTGCAGCATTAGAGACGAAATAAAAGGGCAGATGTTCATTTTTAATTTGCCACAACTCAATAAATGGAATCGTGTCAAACGTCTAAATATGAATCCTGTTATTATTGCACTTCACTTCATTAGCTGCTTTGCATCTTTCAGGCTAATGTACATTAATCTCCTCCGTACATGTCGATAAAGACAGACGTGTCAACCGCTGTGCCGTTCAGATTTTATCTCTTCAGAACGCGTCCGCCATCTTGGAACAGTCATTTCAGTTGTCTGCTCCAAGATGACTTATCTATAGCGAACAGCCCCTAATAAGGCATATATGTACACAAATCTATGACAACCACCACAGATTTGTCATCTTTTAAACCGTGTTCTTACTGTAGATTATCTTACCCATGTAGTTGATGATGAAGCCCTCGCCCTTCCCAAACACCAGCCCGGCTGGATCCGAGTGGAACGTGACGGTGAGGTCAGGGGTCGAGGACGACATTTTAAACGGGCTGGTGCCTCCTACAAACTGTCCGAGAATACGCGTTGTGACCTCATCACCATCCAAAATGGTTAACATATCGCTGTCGCTCAGGTTCAAGCTAATGAGAGAGATGTTGTGTGGGAGAAAATGAAGCGAGTCATTCAGGTCACATCATCCGACAGTTCTGTGAGTTTCACTTGATATCTGCAGCCGTTTGACAGAATAACTTACAGCTGCACATCGAGCAGGACGCGTTTATCTTCACCGACATGAATCCTCCAGCTGCAGTCCTCGCCCTCGCCGTACCACTCGGGCCAGTTGGGGGACAGGACGACACCGCTGGAACCCGACAGGTCACCGCCACAGAGAGCTGCGGAGATGAGACTCATTTCACATCGATTTCGCTCTCAAAAAATTAATGGAATCGTGTGAAACGTCTAAATATGAATCCTGTTATTATTGCAGTTCACTTCATTAGCTGCTTTGCATCTTTCAGGCTAATGTACATTAATCTCCTCCGTACATGTCGATAAAGACAGACGTGTCAACCGCTGTGCCGTTCAGATTTTATCTCTTCAGTAGCGTCGCTGTGATTTAAATACAATCACTTGCAAGATTTGGAAGCAAATTTTACTCTTTCGGCAATGCTTTTACTACCAACATAAATGAAATAAACTCGAGCATGTAGCTTGTTCAAGCGACTGCACTTTTCACCTTCACAAACACATTTTATTATATTGTGTAACTTCTGTGAACTTTTGCTGTAAAAAGGACAGTTCGCTCAAAAATGTTACTTCCGTCGTTTATTTTCTCTCATGTGTTTGTAAATCTGTACGTGACTCTTTTTTTCAGTGGAACACAAAAGAAGATATTTGGAGTGTTCAGTGTTGTTTGATTATAAACATTCTTCAAAATATCTTTCTGAAGAAGAAAGAAACTCTTACAGGTTTGAAATGATGTGAATGAGGACAAAATGTCATTTTGGATGAAAGATATTGAACTCAGAGATGGACAGTACTTCCATCATTTCTCTCTACTCGAGCACATTTTCAAGTTTCTGTACTTTATACAGTATACGTATTTTTACATAGATTTTTTTACTTTTACCTTAATACATCACGAAGCACATATCACATAAAGAGGACTTCTATAGTAAAACTGCAAGGACTTTTAAATTGACACCAGCTCCAGCCTATACATTTTTTTTCCAAATGTAATGTATTTTTTATATCATTTTATTGTTTTCTATTTATGTTTTATGTGTGTAAAGCTGCTTTGCAACAGTGTAAACTGTGAAAAACGTTTTACATACAAAGGTGAATTTAATTCAATTGAAAAGTACAAAAATACTTGGCCAAAAGTAAGAAAGTAGTGCTTTTAAAATGTACTCAAGTATTAAAGGTTATAAAGCAACATGTGTTTATGGAATGTAGTGGTGAATGCTTTATAATGTATTGAATTAAAAACATTTGAATTAAGCACAGACACTTGAGGAATACAACAAGATCTAATTCAGGCCAACCGGTCAACACTCTTTGTATGATTTTTCTCACAGCCTGGAATTTAAGAAAAAGCACATCAAAGGAGAATTCAGATGGACATTATCATTACATTAACACAGCATAATCTGAGAAGAACAGTTCATTAGCTGTAAATCTGCCCTCCCTTGACATTCATAATTGAAAGTCTTGTAAAGTGTTGGATTATGTTTAGATATTTTGGGATGACGGTAACCTTTACAGAGCGGCTCGGTGTCGTTCCAGTAGGGGTCTCGTGTGTTGATGCATTCGATGACCGGTGGTCCCTGCTCCAGCGAGTGTCCGGGGTCACACGTGAACTGCACGACCGTCCCGACGGCGTACGTCGGATCCGTGCTGCTAAAATTCCCGTTCTGGATGTATGGCTCGTAACAGTGGCCTTTCTCGAAGGCTAAACGTAAAGAACAGAGCAAGACTGTAACGTGAGAACCATCAGCAGGTTTGATTGGGACATTATCATCAGTTTGATCCGTACCCTCGTAACGGATGTTAAATCCAGTGTTGTGGTTGTTGGGTCGGTCCGTTATGAACTGAACCCGCACGGCCGGTCCCTCGCTGATCACTCCCTCAAACGGAATGGGACCGCCGCGGCCGGAATCGAACAGGACCACTGAACCGGCGTCTAGACCGCTCCATAACACCAGCCTTCATGATGAGATGATGATGTCAGTGTTTTATTGACGTGTGAAAAAGTATTTCTGATCACACGCGTTTACCTGTCTGTCGGACCTAACACCATTCTCTCCAGATGGAGGTGAAGCCGCTGGCCGTAAGGAGCCTCCAGGGACCACGAGCAGCTGCGATCCAGAGTGCTGTTGGAGCCCGGATGAGGTGACGGGGACAGAACTCGCCCCACTGTGGCGTTTTTAACGACACCTCCACATAGAGCTACAAAAAACATACAAACCCCCGTCACGAACAAAACACTGACAGACAAAATCCATCCAGTGCCATTTAACATTGAACATGAAAACCTGTGGCACCCAAGATCATTAACTTTCTGTAATATTCTGGTCTGAGGAAAAAATCACATATATATTTAACGTTCTGTTACCTCTACAGCTGGGCTCATGTTGACTCCACACAGGAAGTGAGGCGTTGAGACAGGTGAGTGTGGCGTCCCCCTGCAGGTGATATCCCATGTGACACGTGAAATGCGCCGTGCCTCCGGGATGGAGATCTTTTACTGACACTTCTCCAAAATGAGGCCGTCTGGGTAGAGCACAACTCAAACGAAAAACTGCAAAAGACACAGTGTGCTTCTCAATATGCCTCCTCGTTTCCTCGCTCCTCCATCCTATGACCCGGAAACCGATCGAGCTCGGCCATCTTTAAGAACATCTCAATTCTTTAATTTCACCGGGAGGAGGCGAGGAGAGAGGAGGCTTTCTGAGGAGTCATGAGCGAGGATACACAGGTGTTCTATCCACTAAATCTGACCCGTGTATTATTCTCCTCCCCCTGCACATCGTCACATCTTTAGATCATATTCAAACATGCATACTTTAAAAAAAATACATTTACATTTTTTACTTTTAAATGTGATAATTAACCATTCAATTATTGTAAATCTAGACCTCATTCAGATAGTATAGTTAATATTCATATGAATAATTGATTAATATAGTTAATATTTATGTATAACTTTTATGTATTACATTATTTGACATACCTTATATACATTTCTGAGCACTTATGAGCATGTTTTTAACTGATTTTATTGTAGTGGGGATACATCTGCCTAAAGTATGTTTTTAACTTCATTTTTTATATTTTCAATGTGTACAGTCATTATTCATTGACGACGCTTTGAAGTGACGCTAAAGAAAGCGAGGAAAGGAAAAGAGTTTGCACAGATAAGAATTGAGAAGCTCCCAGTGTTCCTGAAGCTTAAAAACATAAAAACTCTTAATGTTCATCTATAGAATTCTAACGCAAAAACCTAAAACATCTGTTTCCACAATCTTACATTTACATTCATTAAGGAGATGCTTTTATTCAAACTGACTAAATAAGAGAACATTTCAGACATCAGCTGATGAATCCTTACAGTTAAAAAAACTTGATTTAACATGTTATTAGCAGAAATGTACCGTGCCGGAAGTGTAGTAGGCTAACTAAAAGTGTAGTAACCCATTTTTGGCAGATTGATTGAAGTACTACAGCTAAACTGAGGTTAATGTGTAGGTTTTTTTTGGTTAGTTTAATTTGTTTGTTTTTTGTTGTTGTTGTTTTTGAACTATTCATCATAAATAGGTCAAATATATGTGAATTCCTCTGATGAACACAAACCATGCACAAGACATCAGAAGAAAACTTCGGAAATGAGCCCTCGGGTGAAGAACATTAGTCAGTTAATGGACACGACGGAATCCATCAAGTACAGAGGGAATTAACCAAATGGGAAATGAGTCAATTAAAAGTTAACAGGCAAAGTCTGAACATGTGCAACGAACGCAGAACATTTGTGAACAACTTCTGGATTTAAACATGAACACAAACGCTTCTAGGAATCATTACAGCAAACATTAGACTTTCATCCGATGATGTAGACTTATGTGAAATGATCTTTATAAAAGCACAATAGGAGCACTCTTTAACTCTTCCATGCTGTTACCAGTAAACTTGAATCATCTCTGATGAAGTCTTAACTGGGTCAAAATAACCTGCGACAGCACGTACCGTATGCATTAAAGAAGTAGATTAAAGAAGAAAAGGACCGGCTCACTTTGGTAATGCAGCTGGAACATGCCGACCGTTCCCTCTGGAGAAGAGCGGTAGAACACAGAGATGATATTGGTTGGACTGCGGATCACCTGACCTTCCACTAGAAGTGTGTGATTGGCAAGTACGAGCAGGGCTCCGCCTTCATCAATCCCTCTGATTGACAGCTGCTCTCCCTCTGACAGGTTGACACTTTTGACCTACAATACACAATACAGTTACGTATATTATAATACAATATAGCATACTATAACATCCATAATAACACTTATAATAGTATTATACCATGGTCAGTTTGAATACTCGATTCTGATTGGCTGGAAGGTGTGCATTAAAACCCTTTAACGCACGGGTAGCTCCAGTCAGATTATTACATCATATGTCATTTTCACCAGTTTGATCTAAATTTACAGTGTAAACATCAATAACAGCTTTAATTTGGCATATGATCATGGTACAAGCGGGATAATCCACAGCTAGCCGTGTGTTAAAGGGATTTAATGCACAGCGAGAAGGCAAAGAACCACCCGACGCGCAGCAGTGGATTATCCCAAACATATACCACAGAGGAGTATCAAATAATAAAGTATACATTAACATTCATAACAGTATCGTATCGTATAGCAACACTTACAATGGTAGTATAGGATAGCTTAACATTCTTAATAACATCAATGCATTTAGTATAGTATCGTTTAATATTAACATTAACATCAATGATTAATCGCATCCGGAATAAAAGTCTGTGTTCATTATAATATATGTCTGTGCACTGTATACTTTATGCATTTAAGAAAAAAAAGAATAAATGTTTATTTATTTGTATATTATTTCTTAAATTCATTATTGTCAAAACATTTAGATATATACCACAAATATGTGACCTGGATCACAAAACCAGTCTTGAGTAGCACGGGAACATTTTAGGTAAAAGCCAAATGTACATTGTATGGGTCAAAAATGATCGATTTTTCTTTTATGCCAAAAGTCATTAGGATATTAGATCTTGTTCCATGAAGATATTTAGTACATTTCCTTCGTTAAATATAGAAAAACTATATTTTTGTGAGTGGATGTCCTGCTACAGAGCCTCTGATTTACAACTTCAAGGGCAATTTTCTCAATATTTCTATTTTTGCCCTCTCAGATTCCAGAGTTTTAAACTGTTGTATCTTCGCCTTTATAGTCATATCCCAATAACCCATATATCAGCAGAAAGCTTTATGTTTAACACAGACAGATATTATTATAAACTTAAACTTTTATTCTGGATGCGCGGAGTACAACATTGACGTCCTTCAGGGTACTTGTATTCAAAAATCTATAATTCATAATTTTTGGTGTAAGGATCATATAAATGTATTTGAAATGTTTTCTTTGAATCATGTGACAGAAAGTACAGATGATCTGATTCATATGTCACAAGGACACTGTGTGTATACACACTCGATCAAATATCATCTTGTGTTTTAATTGGTTCAGAGGGGATATTTAACACACACAGTTTCTCTCTGTCTCTATTACAGCAGTTATGTGAGATTATATTTCATCCACAGCGAGAAACACTGAACGTGGATTCGAGATTACACCGCACAGGTCCAGTTTTCTCTCAGAAAACACTTTATGTTTTCACTTCAGATGCGTGAAACGACAGCATCAGCCACTAGACGGCACACTGCAGCGCTCTGATGCACTAAGACGCAGTCACCTGTATCTGAGAGCGTGCGAGGACGCGCGCAGGGAATGAGATTGCATTACAGAATAAAAGCTTGTTAGGCAGGAGATTGCATTTCCAGAAAACTCCCTGCGGGCCGCACGCCGCGGTCGCTGTGCTGCATCTGATTATTTGTTGGATTTCACAGTCTGTTAACATATCAGTTTAAGAAAGTCATGCATTAACAGGTGCCAGATCAGTCCGAACATCTAATGCAGTCAGTCGGTCACGTAAAAGAGATGGTAACAGAGCGTGTACCTGCAGCTCAACGCCGTACCCCGTGTATACGGTCACCGTGTACGTGCACTGCAGGAACGCCGCCTCGGGAAGCGGCGGGTCATCTGAAGAATCAATGTAGCCCTCCGGCTCGCTGTAATTCAGCCTGCAGTGAGTTACCGCTGGAGGAAAATATCAGACAGTCTTGTCTAAGGATTGCTCGTCTCAAAAATAAGATGATTTCAGAAGAGCGACATGAAAGGAAGACACATGCTGGGTGTGGAAAAACATTGGAGAAATGAGATTGGAAAAAGCAGCGAGCCTTTCTAAACGACAGCGAGAAGCTGAAGTGAATCAAATCAAAGTCTGCATCACACAAACACTTCATCTCTGATGAAAAGCCAACGGTGTAAAATAGATAAGCAATTACTATAATGCATCTGGGGAGGAAATGCAAATGAGCTGTGATGTAATAGGGCGACTACCAATGGGAGTGCCGATACAGTTCATGAGATTCATGCAATTTCGGTGAATATTTGCTTAAAACAAGCAAATGTAGGGTAAGAAAAATCATCTTGAATTAAGGTTTACCCTTTTCTTAGTCACTCAATTCAAGATGATTTTTCTTACCCCTTTGTAGGTCATTTTGCTCATCAAGAGAATGCATCACGATTCATGAATTTTCAGACATTTGTAGTGGAAAACAAAGCAAAGTCATTTTTTGCAATGTAGAATTCTTTCATTATTTATTCATCCCTGTCATGTCAAACCTGCACGTGTTTCTTACTTCATCAGAAAATGAATTGTTTGATAATCAAGCATGCATTACTCCATTGACTTCCATTGTATGAGGACATGTCTCAAGATATCTTCTTTTGTGTTCCACTAAGGAAAAACACTTTTAAAGTGCACATTACCTGGACTGAGATCGCCAGACGTCGTCTCTGAATTCACAGTGGCCGGACAGCAGTGGTGAGGGACGGTTCAGCATCAGCGTCAGGACGGACGGTCGGGGAAATGATGTCCCAGACGGGTGTTGCGATGACCTCTGGGGGTTCAGTGGGGAGGTCATCGGCTGGAGGTACGAATGGATGAACAGTGTGACTGTGTGAAGGGAAAACCTTCCTCAGCTCTGCGGCTCCGAACACAGGCGTAAGATCAGAGGGAAGAGTGACACCCGTCTGAGCCAGCAGATGATCTTTATGAGACAGGACTGACTCTAAGATGGATGACACTCCTCTGGGTCTTTCTTTTGGGGCTGGAACCTGCATCGCTGGAAAAATGCTTGCTGGAGGCGGCATCAGACCGGTTTCATCTGCGGACGGAAGAACAGTTATGAAAACAACAGTGAGATCAAATGGAGAAAACTTCTGTGAAAAGATTTACATCTTCTCTTTCACCTTGGTAAGAGAATGTCTGAAATTGTGGTCAGACGTTTAATTTGATTTGAGATAAAACATCTCAACCCAAGTGAAGAAAATGTGAGTGAAGCTTGCAAGGGTGTCCATGGTGCAGGGTTGCTATGGGGTTGCCATGGAGCAATTGCATTTTTTGCACAGTTAGAAAAACGAATACAGTTTCTGCACAATGCATGATGTGAATCCAACCAATCAATATAAAAATGTCACAAATGAACTACAAACTCAAGAAAACAACAAATATAATTACAACAGACAAACATTTGAATACTAAAACAAAGAAAAGATCAAATGTAACCGAATCAATGTATATGCACATATTCATGAATATGAATGTGCAATAGATGTGAACATTCATCTTTAAAAAAGCAAAGACATAATATAATAATATAATGTGGAATTAACTTTTAGTTTACCGAGCCCTAAAGAATCTCAGAGGAAGTAAAGTAATGAGTAGAGCTGTTATTAACTCAACTTCACTTTTATTGATAAAGCGCTTTTTATTTGTTGTTATTGTTGTTGCAAACAGCGGAAAACATGTTATCTACAAGCAATACATTAAATGTATAAAATAGATAGAGAAACACAGGTAATATGTTATGCAGACTTTAAATCACCAGTGTTAAAAAAGGACAAATTAACACTCACAGTGTATATATATAATCCACACTTTGAGAGTGTGGATTATACTGTATATACAC
>NC_136787.1:19201223-19216223 GCF_947034865.1 Barbatula barbatula
AAAACAATGAATGGTGACACATGGCAAACTCAAGGCTCATTGGTCAGTGCTAAAACACTAGATTAAAGTCAACTGCTGAATTTAAACCTTCTGTGGTGTTTGTTGCTATAAAACTGGTGAACTGTAACAAGTCATTCTATGAGGAAACCTTAAAATGATTTAATCAGTATATTTTATATATCGTGTATTTATATGTTTTTCTACAAATAGTATAATTTAAGAAAGAAATCTGTTATTCCATCTCAAGATGACGGAGGTTTTAGATCTTAATTAGATCCGAGGAGGTTTGAGGGTTATCTTTGGGATTTTTCTGACGTCTATCAGCCAGTCGCTCTAATTCCGGTCTGAAACGCCACTAAACGAACAAATCCGCAATATGCTTGGTTTACTGCTGAAGTGCTGAAACAGGTATTCTGCAGTTAATGCGGTGTGAAGAGTTCCTCTCGTTTTTATTTAGTTTCAGCACTTTTGGAGCATTTAACATGAAACGTTTACATGAATTCGCCATGAGATTCACGGTCCAGTTTACTTTAATGTGACTTACGTCTACGTAAGAAATATTGTGTATCCATCCAAAATGGAAAAAATGCAATCTATAACAGAATAGAGCGACTGTGACTGTGAATTTTACTGTCGACACACAATTTTGTTCGGCCTTCTTGACCGGGATATGAAGGCTGAAGGTCAAGCTCGAAACATGTTGTTAATTCACCCTCGTGTGTGTTGATGATCAACGTTCTTCAAATTATCTTCTGTTGTGTTCTACAGAAGAATGAAACTCATGCAGGTTTGACATGACATGAGGACGAGTAAATGAATATTCATGCCTGAGTTTTTTGAGCAACATACATCAACCGATCACAATTAAAACTATGAATCTATGCTCACAAATGAAAACAGGGTCCATTTTGATTCTGTTTTGACATTAATACACAGTTGTCACATTTCATCACAGGGATTTGGTGCAAATGTACCAAATGTGTCATGTATCGCATTGGACAGCCCACAACGGATCTTAGTCACCATTAAGAATAGCCAAAGCAATGCTCATTGGACTCATTTTTCTCCTTAACGTCTCTTGCTTATGTGCGAGTGTTTTACCTTGGAGAATAGAGCACACACACACACAGGAATCTCTTCAGACCTCCTACGCTCTCTTGAAACCATTCTATATGCTGTCAGGAATTAAGCAACGCTCTTAATTCATTTTCTCATGCCAAGCTTGGTCTTCTCTGGTGTGGGAACTAAACATTTTAATAAAGTTATATTCAAAATGTACCAACAGTTGCGTCATGCTTTCCACTATCGATATATAATATCCATCTATATATTTCCAATATTGATTTACCCATCACCCCCGCACCTCATAATATCACATTCTCTTTGTCCTCTTCGCCGGCACGCTTTCCTCTGCTTCTCCTTTCCTCTCTTTCATCCGTCAGCTCGCGGTCTTTGATGGTGGTGAGTGCCGGAGGAACCCAAGAGAGCGCCGGGCGAACCAGCAGGTCGTGTTCTCAGTGTTCTGCGATCCGGGCGCGCCGAGGCCTGTTAATAATACATCACACCGCTGAACATGAGGGATAAAGAGATAGCAAATAAAAGTTAAAGAAACCTACACTAAAACTAAAATTCACACGTTGTTTTGTACAGACTAATAAGAAAATAAAATTATTTAGAAAAGACAACACACTTTGTGTCCTACTTTAATAATTAATTGTATTGTAACTTTGCGATAAATGATATTAAAACGAGAAAGGACGTTTTCTTATAGGGTAATTAGGCCAGGTGACGTCACTTTAATTGACGTCAGCTGATGTGTATTTAAAGCTTCAGAAACGGAAGCTCAATTTGTTCTGCTGTTTTTCCAGCAGTCTGATTATTATTTCTGGTGAAGAGAAAACAAGAGCTGCTACACAACCAATAACATCAATTCATACATGTTGATCATCCGCGTTTCTTTATCAAAATGAACAAAACCGAGAAACCTCTGTCAACTCTTTGGGGTATGTGTGTGTGTGTGTGTGTGTGTGTGTGTATGTTCGCATATATGAAATATATCAGTAAAACATTTCCCTGCAGATTATAACGAAGGGATGTGAAGTTAAACGATGGCGGTTTATTTCAGGTTGTGAACTGAGTGAATCTAATAAAGAAGAATCTTTCAAGCCTGACGATACGAACCATCAACACCAGCTGGCGTTAAGAACGGTAACGTTGGGTTTCATCTCCTTAACTTTTAAAGATGAAGTAAATGGGCTACCTGAGAGGATGTTCGTGGTATTTAACACGCGGTTTTCTCTCTAGATGTGTTTGGGTCACACCGCTAAAGATGAGTTTAATATCGTCGAGCTGGTCACTGGTGAAGTCAACAGCGGCGCGAAACCGGTTCCTATAGCAACACTACACGCCAAATCAATGCCAACGGTAAGTGCTTTTATTTATTTATATATATATAACATATATGAAGGTTTTGATTCCAAAATCATGTTTTTCATTGTGTATTCCGATTAATATCAATAAAACTCCATAAAATGCTCAAATAAAAACATGATGAAATAAAATAAACTTAATTCCGTTTTAAAGATGAGAAACCTCATTTTGGAACCAAACTCCTCATACAAGGCCTATATATCTGAAGGGTTTGGTTCCAAAATGAGAAATCAGTTTTAAACCTTTTCAAAGAGTTTTTGTTGGTTAGCTGTATTTTGTAGTTATGGCTTAAATCAAAACAAACCAACTGCATTTGATATGAATTGTAATGCAAAAACTTGTGAAGTAAACCTGAGTTCTCAACTTGGGTTTTAACATTCAAACTTTGATTTAAAAAGTTTTATTGTATTTTGCACTGTTATCAGTGTACACGAGGACAAATGCCTCAAACCCCCAGTAGTTGTCAAAGTTCATTCTGATATTTGGGGTTAACCATTTTGGTAATATTCGTAGTTAAGACTTGCACTAGAAAAATGGACCAGTTGGGAAAGCAGCGTTTTCAATATAAAACAATCTCGAGCACGCCATGTAAAACCTTTTATTCATGTCACTTGATATGTTCTCTGTGGGTTCCTTGTTTAGGTGAACCTGTCTGGTTTGGATCTTCATCCACCCGTGACCTTTCGTCTGAAGCACGGCTCTGGGCCCGTATATGTCGGAGCGGAACACGTAGCCTGTGAGGGCCGATTTCTCTTGTTTTTATAATATTTTGCACATCTGTGACGTGGGTTTGTGACTGGAAATGTTTCTTAGTGGAGGAGTTCTCTGATGAAGAGATGGATGAAGATATTGAGGAGGAGGAGGTGGAGGAGGAGGAAGATATTGAAGAATCCCCAGTGAAGAAGGTCACAAAGAATGGTGCTGGCAAAGTGCGTGCAGGTTTATCTTTAACTCGCATTTCTGAAATGTGTTGTTACTCTAATTCTCAGTCAATTTTTTTTTCATTTTTAAAAGAGGAAGAAGCCAGAAAAGGCAGAGGATGAGTGAGTTAAAGTTCTTTTGAACCTCAATACACGACTCGTATCATCAATGCAAACTAACCTGATGTTTTCTAAATGCAGGGAAACCTCAGATGGTGAAAATCCACCTAAAAAGGTGCTTTTCTTTTGTTTCTGTATTTTTAAAATCTGTCTTCAGCTTTGCATGAGTGACTGTTGTTTTGCAGGGTAAAGGAAGGGGACGGAAGGCACAATCTGCAAAGGTGTAACCAGGCAAGGACCTGTAAAACATCATCTCAATGTGTGATCCTGAAGAGACACTAATGTCTGTCTGAAGGTGTGGATTGAATACGCCGTCTTCCCAGAAAGTTTTTGGATACTTGAAATGGGAACTTACATTTTTCACGGAGGTCTTGTTGTAGCTACGCTTCACATGAATAAAGTTTTTTTCAAACAATTTGTCAGTTTCTCAGATCAATGCAAGCGTATGACTGGACAAGCCTTTATGCAGCTGTTCTTTTAGAACTAAAAATGTCTGTAACGCCAGATAATCAAGGTTAATGTAATTGTCATTCAATTACTTCTGTTTCATTAAAGTCTGTTTGCAGTTGCAATAAACACCATGCAAGCTAAAATAAGTTTCGGAACAAGACTGTTGAACCAAAATGACAAAAATTTAGTTTGTTTTTAAAGTAGAAAACTGCTGACGGGAACACTTAATCTTAACCATCTGCCAATGAGATAAAGAATGAAGTCTTCAACATTTTCAAATACAAAATGACATCTTGTCTAAAGTAAATGTAGCTTTTGCTAAATTGTTCTGTATTTTGGTCCGTGTAAATCCATGCCATCTGAAATGAAAATGTAACTAGTTAAATGTTTAATCTAGGAATCGTGGAAAACATTGCGGACATTAACACGCACTGCTTTCTGAAGCAAAATGCTTGTTCTGTTTCAGCTGTTTTTCTCTTGTGAATGTCACGCTGCTCCTCTGCCTTGAAAGGTCAGATGCAAATACCAACGATTCTGCTTGACGTTATTGTTTACATCCGATGGACTAATAAATTTGTACTGACTGCTGGATAAAGTCTGTCTGAACGGGTCAAAATTCACTTTCCTGAATTGAAACCGCACACTTTTAACATCTTTATTCATGTGTACAAACAGTGTTCAAAATAAATCCTTGTGTATTTGTGCTTTCAGTAGGGGACCACTCTCCAAACGCCTTGAGCTGAGGAAAGAGAAGAACCTAATGAAATTGACATTTTCTACTTTGTACTGAAATATATTGCTCCGTTTCTTTATTTTGAAGAATGTTGATAATTGAACAATACCGACTTCCATTGTATGAACTCAAAATCTCTTTTATGTTACCAATGCAAAATAACAGAAATGGAATTTGCAACTCAACCTGATGGAGTCTTCTAGTTGACTTCGGCTTTTTTCAGGTACTTCTTCATCACGGAGTTGACATCCTCGCTGCCCTCAGCTTCCAGCCTCTCTCCCTGAGGTCCACGTCTCTTCTGAGATCCACCAGAACTGGAAGAATCCGAGTCAGACTCTTTCCGTAATGATCTGGGTGGAGGTAACTCCCCGAAGTGCACGCTGAGGGCCCGTCTCTGACCCCCTCGAGAACCGCTGGATGCCAGGCTGCTGGTCGACTGCGCTCGACGGATCGCCGGAAGAATGTCTGAGTTAGCATCTCCAGTGTCGCTCATCTTGTCTTGGTTAGCTGCGAGTCGCCGATTTTGAAACACCAGAGGCTCCGTCCCCAATGATGACTCTCCGCCTTCAGCCACCAGACCGCCGAGCATACGGCGACGGTACGACTGATAGGAGCCGGGAGGAACCGGGGTTTTCATGCCGAGCTCCTCATCCCCTTCCTCAGGGATGGCGAGGCTGGACAAGTGGCGACGGGAACTGGCAGCGGAAGTAACAGACGCCAGCGAGTCGCAGGACCCGAATCGGTTCAGTTTTCCCATGCTGGATGTGGTTGTGGATGACGTCGGACCTGCTTCGGAGAAAGAGCGCAGACTGGATGCACGGGGCAGATGA
The DNA here is from genome assembly GCF_947034865.1 of Barbatula barbatula. Classification (NCBI taxonomy): domain Eukaryota; kingdom Metazoa; phylum Chordata; class Actinopteri; order Cypriniformes; family Nemacheilidae; genus Barbatula; species Barbatula barbatula. Next base: position 19,206,707 of record NC_136787.1, read on the forward strand.
GGGCTAGGGGGTTTCAGTATGCCCGGTCGGGGCAGGTCCTCCAGTCCCTCCTCCGTTTCCAGCGACAGCGCCGAGGCCCTGCGGCGGAGCGTGGAGGCTCCCGTCGTCTGATAGATGGGCAGCGATACTGTACTGCCCTCACCCGCCTCCGACCCTCGATCCCATCCAGCCCGCTTCTTCCTCAGACCCTCGAGAAGCTCGGATAGTGCCGTGGATGAGGATGCTCTCCCAAGACCGCCAGAGGTTTCTTTGGCATCTTCATGCAGGTCTTGAGTGCATGATCTGTCACAAGAATGAAAGTGTTCAAAATGATGACCTGTGTTCTCATGTTGTGAGTTTTTAGTCTGCCTTACCTGAAGCTGTAGGTGCTCATGGTGTCAGTAACAGATTGACGGCCGGAGCTGCTTCCGCCCCCTCTGCTCCCTCGTGGGACGCCCATCCAGTGCCGAATCCCTTCACCGACGTCTTCTGTTCCCACGCTGGAGCCCACGCTTGACATGCTGTCGCTGAAACACAAACCTCGTGTTAATCCACAGTATGAACATCAGGCGATGCCACAGTCGTGATGCAAGCGGTTAAATCAATATACATACATGACCTACATGAATAAAACATGACGCAGGAGTCACACGTGGGGGTGATGTTATCTCATTGTTACCCAGCAGGCCGTGTGCTCAGTCAGCTATGAGATCATTAGTTTGGAGAGCGCTGTTGTTATCATGGCACGACGCACTGATCCAGAAACAGTTTAGAGTCAAATGCAAGCTCTCATTTAAGACATGAAACTGGTTTTGGTAATGTGACCGAGACGTTTCTGAAAACCGGGGGCCAGACTCACAACGTTCTTCAAAAGAATTCTTAACTGCCACAAATTCTTATAAAACAGCTACAAAGATTTTGCGTTCTTTAAGAATTTGATAAAGAAAGCTCAAGTTTCTTAAGAAAAAACTAAAGCATTAAATTTAGAATAAACAATTGTTATAAATCTGAAAAGATTTGATTTTGTTTGGTACTTTCAATGTGTATCACATCAGGAATCCCAAGCGTTAAGATTACTTTATTAATGAGGATTTTAATGATGATAACTGCTTTACCAATATTCACTCTTCATTATTAGAAAACAACGTTGTTTTTATATCAAAGCATCTTGGAAGAGCGAAGAGGGTTATAAATACTTTAAATAACATCATAATGCATAAATTGGTTTTACAAAAAATGTATACACTGTAAACCCAAATGCTCATAATAATCAGACTAGATTCTATGAAAAAGTTCTACTTAAATATGTTAAGTTCCTGAAACACATTTTTACTTTTGAGTAAAGTATGATTATATTTCACTAACTTTAAAATGAGAGTAAAGTTTAAAATACGATTGTGTGATTTTCAGTAAAGGTAAAGACTTGTTAGTGTTTAATGTTCCCTTAACTCGGATATTTGGAAGAGTTTGAATTTCTTTTGTGTCAAATCAAGGTGTTTGGTTTATGCATGTTAAGACTTAGAAATGATCAAGAAAATTGAGTTTAATGAACTTAAAGAGACATCTTTGTGTTCCTATTTTTTAGGTTCTGTCTACTTCATTTCATGAATATGATCAATGAAATATATAAGTCACACTTACTAAGACTTACTATGAATTATTATGATAAATTTGACATAAATCACAATTTGAAAGTTCTGCTTACTTAAACCAAGAACCTCTAAATCTAAATTATATTGGCAATCTGGGTTAACAGTGACATTTGACTTTTAATAGCAGATTATATAACATCATTTCTGTTCCAGATGTAAACATTATGGACGATCAATTTTTATTTTATTTTATTTTCCTCCGTATTAAATTCATTGTCAAATTAAAGCTTTTCTAAATGAATAACTCACTTAAATAAACATGTATAAGTTATATTCTTATCTTTTGAGAAGAATAATTAATGTCAAAGCCTGCTATTAGATTCCATAAATATGTGATAACTAATGTATCTGTAAGATAAATTTGACATGAATTTGATTTTGATCAATCCAGTCCCAGAATATTATTGAGACTTCTTTGACTGGGACCAGTAACCCACACACAAGTGAACTCTGAACATACACAATGTTGTTTTCAGAAAATGTAAAAATGAAGTTGTGGCAGCTGTACTTTGGCTCAGTTCTGTGGGTTCTCGCAGACAGCTGAAAGCGGTGGGACACAGGGGGTCTCAGCTAATGCACATGCATTATTCACAAGACAAAGCATATCACAGCCAGACAACTTGGAAAAAAAGAGTCCAACCACACAGAGACTGTGTCTCCTCGCTTCTGTTAATCTTCAAAACAGAAACCAGGATCACACACCCATCCACGCACGCACAGCACTGAACAACAGCCAAACACGACGCTGGACCATCCATCAACACTGACTCCTTTGATGGGTCATTTTTTACAGTCCAACAACATCAAAACAACACGCTGAGCAAAAACAGAACGCAAACTGCATGAAGCAGAACATTTCTTTAGTCACGTCCCATCAGAAATGAATGAGGGGGGTGCTTACAGATCTTTCTTTCTAGAAAAAGACTCCACAGCGGTCTGGACACTGTGTGAAGAGAGAGAGAGAGAGAGAGAGAGAGAGAGAGGTGCTGTGAACACTGGAGGTACAGGAACGCATGTGTGAGCAGTGAAGATCAAAGCCAGTGAACTCTGATACTGTATTTTACTGCGGTGTCTGGGGAGAGAGGCTTTTTTCAAGCTTTTACAGCAAATCTCTTCACATTTAGAAAAAGAATGAAGCAATTCAAACCGAGCACACACTAAACCCTAGAGATAAGAAGTTTAATATCACGTGTGTGTGTTAAACCTGAATACACACCAACTCATGGGGACTCGTGTCACTGCGGGAACCAAAATTGAGGTCCCCACGTGTCACCATGGGCAAAAAAGCTTTAAATTGGTACCGAACGATATTTTTTGAAAATCTAAAATGTTTTCTATGATGGTTACGTTTAGGGGCGGGGAATATTATATACAGTTCGTACAGTATAACAATCATTACGCCTATGGAATGTCCCCATGGAGAAAGTAAACCAGGCGTGTGTGTGTGGGTAAAACTAAAATGTGAAAAATACAATAGGCATCCCAATTTCCACACACATCTACACATGACAAGCTCCTGTCAGATGAAAGGAAAGTGTGCACATTTGGGTATGAAGTCAACCTGACGTCACGCTCCGTCACTTTCAGGTCCAAGCGTTCAGCCATCAGATGAACAAAGTGAACAACAAACAATACTAACACACACTCATAACGTGCTGTAGAACTACAGAAAAATTACAATCTTAACCTTTAAAATCACACATCGATCTCTTTTCCATTAAATAAAAAAATTGCTCCTCAAATATTGTATATTCAGGACAGTATAGAAACTGTGATGCAGCTAATCCTGTCTTACTATCCTCGATGGGACTGAACGTGTAAAGTAGAGAGAAAAGGTGATGGAGATGTCACTGGTGATACCTTTCCGTGTCACTCTCATCACTTGACTCCTCCTCCTCCAGGGCAGCTTGTAGATCGGCGATACGCCGGATGGATGTTTCCAGATCTGCTTGCAGCGTCTGTCTCACTGCGCTCAACTCTTCCAGCTGCATCTCCTGAACACACAAAACATGAAGAACATCAGTGACGAGGAAAGAAACCTTCATTCATATGGCTTGTTGAGGAGAGATGGGCTTTCTGTTTTGTTTCAGGAAATGTTCATGAGAATTAAGTCTTTTTTTTCTTACAGCTGAACGCAAAGTGCCTTGCAAAGTTCCACTCGTACCCTAAATATTGTAATACCTCTCCGGGCCTACAGGGGTCAGGTTTTCGCGGTGCACGTACTATTCTGATGACGAAATTTGTGTCATGCACACTGTTATATTATTTTTTTAAGCATAACAATAATTCAGTTTAAACAAAACAGACAGCAAACCATACACCGTATCTACACCGAGCTCGACAAGTACAATGCGACAAAAGACAATAGAAATGCATAAGAACCCATTATAATGAAACATTTTGTTCACACTGGATGCGGCACAGCGCACCAAAACAATTAATGCTAGGTTCACACCGAACGCAAACAACCGTGCTCCACAAGTTCGAAATTTTCGGGTGAGTGACACAAAATTACAATATCTTCAACCTTCGCGGAAGACTATATTGGCACGCGTTCACGGCAATCGCACTGCCTGCCCGGAGTTCACGTCTGTATGTGTCTTTGCATTGACTTTCTATGTAATTAACTGGCGCAGAACGAGTGTGAACCCAGTGTAAGAACAAGCTGGTTGTCATGTCGCTTCGCAGCTGTCGCGTCCGTTGTAGACACGGTGTCACTGTATTGTATGCAATGACAGTAAAGGGAATCAAATTCCTGTAATGGCTCCCAAAACCCCTTAATAATATTAAACTATATCGTTTGCTTTGTCTTGTTATTGTGGGGTGAAATAAAACCTGGAGACGTTTCTGACGTAAGATTCTCCCACAAACACTGACATTAAACATAAGCTGTTTAGAAATTAACCAAGATCTACTACAAATTTACTACCAAAACACCATGGCTACTATAGTAAAATCTAAGTTTAACAACAATATTTGTCGTAAAAATGATTTAGAATAATAAAACCGTGGTTCATTTTCATAAGAAAGCGCTTTTCTCTTGTTTCTCTTCAGCATGATGCTGTACTATTGATCTCCAGCTGTTATTCATGAGTAATTTGATAATGTGCGCTGGAGGGCCGGCCGAGCGAACGCTCAGAGATTTATTTTCCTCCTCTCTGCACGTCCTGAGTCTCCCGGACACGCCGCCGCCGTCTGCCTATGATTAATTTCCATTGTCTCCTCAAGGTTATTGATACAACAAATCCCATTGCACTTCTCTCATCACCATGACAACCACACCTTCACTGTTGCCCCCTCCCCTTCATAACCAATAACCTGGAGAGGCCGAGCACGCGCGCACGTGTGTGTGTGTCTGTGTGTGTGTGTGTGTGTGTGTGTCTTAGACTCGAGTCTTCAGACGTCAGTGATGCTGCAGCTAATGTTCTTAATATTGAATTCCACCGAGTCTACGTGTGGCGCGGGTCAAATTGCATTACATGCCGGCAGGAGTTTGTAATGACGCCGGCCGCCTCCTTTCTGTGTTAAATGATGAATATTTACAGGTTTCTCAGGAGAGCTGGGTGTATTCTCATGCCAGACTCGTGGGCGGCCGCTGAGGGAGAAAAAAGCAGCGAGCAGAAACCGTGCCGTCACTCAACACATATTCATAATGTCAATTCTTAAAATAAAAACAGGTTTATTTTATTAGCGCGCATGGTTAGGACATGAGTTTCTTCTTATGTTATATCTCATGCAATATAATGTTTATAAAGAACAGTACAGATGATGATGTGTGTGTGCATCCCTCACCAGCTCCATGCGTTTTCGGCTGTTCTCCTGCTCTCTGACGCTCAGATCCTCCATCTCCAGTCTCATATCCGCCAGTCTCTGCTGATAATATCGTGAATTCTCTCTCTCTCTGCTCTCGGCCTGAGCCGACTGCTCCAGCTCCTCACCCAGCCGAACCACGCTGTCCCTCAGACGCAGAACCAGGACCTACACGCAGTGATTAGTTACTGTTATTTCATTTCTAAAGTGAGGGATTACTCCGTTTTTTTCTGTCATTTAATTACAGTTATATATATTATATGTAATATATGTGTGTACAGGAGCAGACTGACTAGTAAGGCAAGGCAAGGCAAGGTTATTTGTATAGCACATTTCATACACAATGGCAATTCAAAGTGCTTTACATAGAAGAAATCTAAAATATTCATTTGATAAAACAGTTAAGAAATAAGAAAAATAAAAGTAACCAGTTAAGAATCAAAAATTAAATAACATAGTTTAGAAGAAATAAGAAAAATAAAAATTAACCAGTTAAGAATAAAATTAAATAAAATATAGTTTAGAATAGAAAATAAATAAAATAAAGTACAGCACAAACAGTGGGACGGTCAGAGGCACAGTGGCACATTCATCAAATGCTAAACAGTTAAACAGATGTGTTTTGAGTCTGGATTTGAATGTGACTACTGTGGGAGCACATCTGATCTCTTCTGGAAGCTGGTTCCAGCTGCGGCTCGCATAATAGCTAAATGCAGACTCTCCTTGCTTGGAGAGAACCCTTGGTATTTCTAGCTGATGCCATCCTAATGACCTGAGTGTTCTTTTGGGTCTGTATTCAATGAGCATATCTGCAATGTATTGAGGTCATAGGCCATAGAACGATTTATATACCAGTAATAAAACTTTTCAATGATTTTTTCAATGATTTTTTCAATGATTTTTTCAACTTTTTCAATGATCTTACCTATGAAGGGAAGATTTGAGATCGGTCTATAGTTGTTTAATATGGTCTTATCCAGATTGCTCTTTTTCAGGAGGGGTTTGACAACAGCAGTTTTCAGGGAGTTTGGCAAACTTCCAGAGAGAAGTGAGGCATTTACCACATCTAGGAGATCTGCTTCTAAACAGTTTAACACACTTTTGAAGTTCTGGGAAGTGCGTCAAGGGCGCAGGTTGATGTTTTAAGGTGTTGAACGGTTTCTTCAAATTTTTGCCATCAATTTCTTCAAAATCAGACATTGTAATTACTTCCTCAGGTTGTGGTGTGATCTGTCTGACCCCAGCGCTATTCGAGGATGTGCTGATCACCTTTCTAATATTATTGATTTTATCAGAGAAGAAAGAAGCAAACTCACTGCACTTGCTTTCTGAGAGCATTTCACTGGGAATCTGGCTTGGGGGGTTTGTCAGTCTGTCTACAGTAGCGAAAAGAGTCCGGGTGTTGTTTAAGTTGCTGTTTATAATATTTGAGAAGAAAGTCTGCCTAGCTTTGCCTAGTTCCATATTGAAAGCATGGATGGTGTCTTTGTAGATGTTATAATGGACTACAAGTTTTGTCTTCCGCCACAAGCGCTCTGCTTTTCTGCATTGTCTTTTCATATTTTGCACCGCTGTTGAGTTTCTCCAAGGTGCTTTTTGTCTACCACTCTTCCTGACTTTCACAGGAGCAATATCATCCATTACACTTTTAACCTTCCAGTTAAAAGAATCAAGGAGAGAATCAACAGAGTCAGCAGATATGTTTGGTGTTAAAGATATGGCCTTCATAAATAGTACACTAGTGTTCTCATTTAAGAATCACTTCTTGACAGACACAGATCTAACTTCAATGGCAGGAGAGATCAATATATCAAAGAAAATACAGAAATGATCAGATAATGCTACATCCTTAATAACAATAGATGAAATGTTATTGTGTTTAGACCCTTACTGATAAGTAAATCTAGAGTGTGTCCACGATTGTGTGTGGGTCCATGTACATGCTGAGTCAGGTCAAAAGTTTTTAAAACAGTTTTGATTTCTTTTGTCATATTGTTTTCTGCATTATCTATGTGAATGTTAAAATCTCCGGCAATAGAGAAACAGTCAAACTCTGAGAAAATTATTGATAACAGTTCTGTAAAGTCCTCAGCAAAGGATAAAGAGTGTTTTGGAGGCCTGTAAATAGTGATTAGTAAAATGCGAGGAGCACCTTTTAACACAATACCCAGATATTCAAAAGACGTGTAATTTCAAAATGACGTTGTAGCCCAGTGTTGACAGAATTGATGGAGGGTCGATGCCATCAAACAGACCCTCGACATCCCCCACCCAACAGAATTCCCAGTCCGCCCGTGTGCATAGTGGAATTGACATCAAAATGAATACTCTAACTTTAAAATCTGTGCTTTAATGTGTAATTCACATCATGGTTGATATGGGATATAGAAAGTTATTAGGGTAACACTTTACAATAAAGTGCTATTAGTCAACATTAGTAAATGCCTTAGCCAACATTAGCTAATGCTGAAATGAACATGAATTAATATTAAAAACTGCTGTAGAGGTTTTGTTAGTTTATTTTAGCTAATGCACAAACTATTTGCTAACAAATAACACCTTGTTGTAATGTTTTACTGTAATTATAAATAAATAAATGAAATACTTTTCTGTCATTTGTACAGAATGAATATGTAGAATATTAGTAACTAGTAATTCATTACTTTTTCAGAGTAACTTGTCCAACACAGCACACACGCGTCTGAGATCACAGACGTCCTCCGTCAGGAAACTCCTCACGAGTCTGGACTCACCTCAAATCTCTTGACCTGTCCTCTCTGGAACTCCAGTTTGTTCTCCAGGTCACAGATCCGAGCTTCCTGTTTACTGACGATGCTGCGGGACACCGTGGACGACTCCAGAAACTGCACACGGGCAACGCTGGTCTGGAGCTGAGAACAGACACCAACGAGAGATCACCATACAGCAACTTCATCCAAAATCCAGACAAAACAAACTGATACCCAGAAACTGGACTGAGAAAGGATTCACACGAGCTGTTTGGTGTTTTAGGGCTCATTAAATAGAAAGGAAACAAATACAACGTAAAGGTCCTCGATGTCTCCGGGTCTGTTTCTCTGGTCACCTGCTCTTGTAAAGTCTGTCTCTGTTTCTTCAGCTCCTCGAGTTCGGCCTGAAGCTCTCTGATCTGTGAGATATCACTGGAGGACTGACACAAACACACATGACTGTTATCATCACGAGCACATTAAAAACCTCTCACACGTGACCTGAGTCCATGCAGACCTGAGCGATGAGAGCTTTGTGCTTCTGCATGAGTTCATTCAGGTCCTCCTGGTCTTCTTCAAGTCTCTTCATCACATCCGTCCTCTCGTATCTCAGCTGAGACAGCTGCTCGTCCACCTGAAGAGACAAACGAACAGGGGTGAAGGGAGATGAACGGAGTCATCCATCGCTCGGAGTCGCGTGTCTCTGTTTCTCACCAGACTCTTCTGTTTGCAGATGTTCTCCAGCTCTACCTGAGCGTTCTCCAGCTCCGCTGACAGAGTCTTCTGCACGCTTTCGGCCTCGGACCGTCCAGCTTCACTCTCCTCCAGCTGAAACACGTGACATTATGTTCTTAATTATAGAAAAAATGAAAAGTCTGTCATCATTTAATCTCGTTTCAAACCTTAATGACCTTTATTTTGAAGAAAGCACCGGACCCCATTTCAAACAAATGCGAGTAAACAACATTCTTTAAGATATCTTCTTTGTTTGTTCTGCGATAGAAAGTAAGTCGCACAGGTTTGAAACAACAAGAATGTCAGTAAATGATGACAGAATCTTTATTTCACTTTAAGGGTCAATTTTTTGAAATTGAGATTTTTACATCATCTGAAAGCTGACGCTTTGCATTGATGTATGGTTTGTTAGGATCAGACAACATCAGGCTGAGATACAACTGTTTAAAACAAAAAAAAGAGTAAAATCTCAAAGATGTCCAAATGAAATCCATAGCGTAGCACATTACTCAGAAAAAATTGGACATAATTTGGGTAGGAAGTTAACAAAACATCTTCATGGAACATGATCTAAAGTTAAAATACTATGAATTTGGGCATAAAAATATAAAT